>NC_057814.1:125181449-125381596 GCF_018294505.1 Triticum aestivum | reverse complement strand
CTGGTTCTTCCTTCACCCCGGCGAGCCCCCCACCCCCTGAAAATTGACTGACCCAAAAGTCGATTCAGTCGACTGAAGTGTAGCTAAATTGGAGCAGCATCGCTAGCAAGAGAAAGAGCGAGAGCAGCAGCGCGAGCAAGAGCAATAGCAAGAGCAGGCCAGGCAGGGGACCGAGAGCAAGAGCAGAGCAGCAGCGCGAGCGAGAGCTAAAGCAGCAGCAGCTCCTACTGATGTGGACGTCGCCGCCGAGGGAGCGACGCCGTGGAGTAAGTGGCCGGCGACGCCGCCGTGGATGGAGCCGCGCCGTGTCGGGCTCGGGGCCGAGCGCCGGCAGCACCGTGAGATCGAATCAAGAAGAAAATGCGGCGATTAGTGTACAACCTCTTTGGTGGTGTCGATTAGGCCGCAACTTCATCCGAGGAAACGGTGATGATGATGCTCTTCCGGTGGTGTAGGTGAAGACGGCGGTGTGCGAATGGAGGTGGCGCAAAAGACGAGGGGAACGTCGGGGCAGCTCCTTGGAGGTGGAGGATGGGGTGGCTGAACCGGCGGGACGATGAGATCGACAACGGATCCTCATCCGGTACGATGGATGAGGGACGTCGAGGTGTTGCTGTGGACGACGTCGTCGGGGAAGAGGCTCCGGCTGGGTGGCGGACGGAGCA
Organism: Triticum aestivum; assembly: GCF_018294505.1. NCBI lineage: Eukaryota > Viridiplantae > Streptophyta > Magnoliopsida > Poales > Poaceae > Triticum > Triticum aestivum. Next base: position 125,380,931 of record NC_057814.1, on the reverse strand, counting down.
GGGTGTGGGGTTTCGTCGCGGGTTTTCGCGGCCTCGGTGTACGAATGGGTGGGCGTATGGGATGGCAGTGGGGAACCATGGCTTAGAGACGCGCTTGTCCGAAATGTGGGGTAAGTTACGAAAGTACCCCCACCGATTTGAGACGGTTCTTTTGGTTCAGGGGTACCACAGGCATTTCGCATGTCGGGATTTCACAGGAGGTGGGAGTTTTCGCGCGCGTTGTAATTTCGGAATAGCAAGGCGCGGGTTGAGATGGAGGGAGTTGTCGGAGCACAATGAGACAAAGATATATCTTAAATATTTCGGGCTAACAAGGCGCGGGTTGAAGAGGCGGGAGTTTCGCAGCACGATAGACAGAGACACTAGCTTGAATTTTCGGCATAACAAGGCGCGACTTGAAATTTCGGAAGAGCAAGCTTAACATGTACCCAAAAAAAGACAATTTGCACCTCAACACGCACAACACACACACAAACACCATTTAGACTAGAGTAAGGTACATGTGCATTGCACGCATGAGATTTGGCAACCAAATTATGAATAAATACCACATTATAGCATGCAAGCTTTGAGTCATATATGCATGATGTAGATGTTCATTTAATTCTTATAGTTTATTTCATTCAAAATCATCTAGTTTTTATAAGAAAGCTAATCTATTTTAAGATTCATGGAATTGTGCGTCGTAAGACATAAAGTAAAAACAAATAATGGCAAATCATGTAGAAAAATATTTGGGCAATTCTGATACGGAAGATTCTAGAACAAATAAGAAGTGCTTGTATTTTGATGTTTGTGCATTATGCTTAAGTTCAACCATGGAGTCTTGTAGATTATACATGTGGCGAAATCTGGTGGAATCTAGATGATATCCAACGGCCAGTAGTGCTCAAATTTTCCATCTTTGGACCATCGGATTCGCCTCATCCAACGACCATCTTTCAAAGTTAAAGTTAGCCGCACACAATATAAAAAATATAAAATATAATATATATATATAGGGTATAGATATAGATATGTGATGCGAAAGCCGCCCATCATCTCCAATTAGAATAGTGTGTCCATGCACGGATGCGACGTGGCCAAATGATGTCTGCCATCGGTATCTCAAATTCAAATCAGTCTGACCTTGTTCAATGTGTATACATTACAACATGCTCGTTTCCAAACCACACCGCGCAGATCTCCGTTATATTCATGCATGCATGGGTTTCAAACATCAGGATCTCTTATTCAAATATTTGAATTCAACTTTACATTGATTATGACCTCACCTATTCTTTTACACCCACCACAATAGTCTTCTCTTTATAATTGTACCACTAACTTTCTCTCGTGCATGCATGCACACACACTACCAGTCGGCATTATCCATCGCACGCATGCATCTTTTTCTTCAGGTCGGTCTCCCATGAAGGCACACCCCCACACACATCCCCCTCTCCATCATATCGGGCATTCTTTATCTCTCATGCGTGCATGCGCAACGATCGATGTTCCTCTATGTATGTGTGTATATAGCTAGGTCTTTCATAGTTTTCCACACAAACCGATCAATCGATATATCCAGTGAGGTCTCACCCTCTTTCCCACGTCCACATCGATCAATCTATACCTCTCTATATAGGATTAACATATATAGCTAATACACCCACATTAATTATATATCCAACGTCCCCCTCTCATCATCCATGCCTTCCGCTTCATCTCTCAAACGCCGTGCACAATGGCGAAGACAGGGGCAGTAAGGGCCCTGCCCCCTCCCCCTAACATCACTATATATCGACGCTAATATGAATGTGATCATTAGACAATTGCTGCTAAAAATGGTTTAAGTTCATGAATTGACCCTCCTCGTAAAGGATTAGCAATGCTTGCCCCCTAGCTCATTTATTTTTCATGGCTCCGCCACTGCGCGCAACAGCGCACGTGTTCGCCCCCTCTCTCTAAATATCGATCTCGCACTTGTGCATTCCTTCATAGTCTCCCTCCACTCGGCTCCTCGCACCATCTTCTAGCCCCCCACTGGATTTTTCCACATGTACAATCTAGCAGACTCCATGGTTGAACTTAAGCATAATGCACAAACCTCAAAACAACAGTGGTTCTCTTTTGTTCTAGAATCTTCCATATCATAACTGCCCAAACTTTTTTTCTAGTTGAATTGCCATTATTTGTTTTTACTTTATGCTTTACAACGCACAATTCCATGAATCATAAAATAGATTAAGGGCTTCTTTGATTCAAAGGATTCTCAAAGGAATTTTGGAGGATTCTAATCATTAGGAATTTTTCCTATCTTGGTTGTTTGATTCGTAGGATTGTAAACCATAGGAATTTTTCCATATGATTCATTTGCACTAGATTTCATAGGAAACATCCCATCCACTCAAACCACTTTGAAAGAATTCCGCGTTTTTTCTATGCACAATCAAACACTCGTACAATCCTGTAGGATTCAAGACGACATTCCATTATAATCCCATGTTTTTCCTATTCCCGCGTTCTTAGCTTTTTTATAAAAACTAATTGATTTTGAATGAGATGAACTATAAGAATTAAACGAAGGGCTACATCAGGCATATATGACTCAGAGCTTACATGCAATAGTGTGGTATTTATTCATAATTTGGTTGCAAAATCTGATGCGTGCAATGCACGTGTACCTTACTAGTACTTCGAGTATGTGCAAAACACGTAAATTAGAATACCAATGGCACGCTACACAGTGTCTCTCTTACAGTTCATGAAGCCACGTGGCACATGTGGAGGCGTTGTCGCGACCTCCTTGCGTGGATTGATCACAGTGACGTGCTGCTGGTTCCAGAAGAATGTACTCGTCCTCCCTGAGCCATACTGGCGGTACATGCACGAAGCGAAGATGTGCACGCACGCCACGCACGCACTCATTCCCTCGCACGCACACGCGGGTACACGGGCGGACGCAATTTTGTACCAAGATCCACCCCATGTGATAATTTGACGCGTGTAAAGTCGTTCACTTCATTGATGGTCAATTAATACAGCGCATGCAAATTGAGTGGACGTGAGGGCGGAAGAAAGACATTATTGCTCCACTGCGCGCATGCGAGTAGTTAAATTGTGGGTTGCTAGTAGTACTTCCATTGGTCTCCTTCGTATTTTGTGCCAATTTTTGACAGTAACATAATATTTACGCATTTGAGCAGTGTAGTACTTGAAATTTATGTTCCACTAAACTCATCGGGAGCCGTTTCGGGCCTCGAAACCAAAACCATCAATTAATCTTTACCTTGTTCCCATCACATTCGAAAGCCTGCTCACACCTACTAGTACGTACCAAACCTGAACGTGTTCCCACTATGCAGGTATTAGTACTAGTGCTAGTACTTAGGTTATAAAAAGGGGAACTACCTAACCGAAAATTACTCTACCTTTCCTCCTCATAAGTGCTTCTTCTTCGTCCGTCGTTGCCATGGCCGGTGAGCAGAGCTCTAGGTCGAGAACTACTCGTAACAAGGGAGCGGCAACCAAGGCTGCGGAAAAAAAAGAGAGGGCTCGCCGCCACGCAGAGACCTCGAAAGATCTCTCACGGGCAGGCGATGGCTCCCAGGAGCGCCCTAGCCGCGGAGGCGAACATGCCGAGCCGGCGGAGCTGGAGTCGTTATCCCTCGACGGCATGCCCGATCAGCTCAATAAGCAGAAGGAGTTCATCCAAGGCTTGATGGAGTTGCTGAAGGAGAGCCTCGACGACATGCCCGCTGAGCTCAATCAACAGGGGGAGTTGACCGCCGGCTTGGTGATGCTGCTGAAGAAGAGCATTGCCTCGGAGAAGAAGGCGACCGGCGAAATCCTGTGACTTCAGGAGGACAAGGCGAAGCTCTGCCACGAGACCGACCTGTTGAAGGAGAAGAACGCCGGCTGGAAGATGCTGCATGAGAATAGTAGTTCCTCGATGAAGATGTTGCAGGCCCTCGTCATGGAACAAAAGGAGGAGTTCGCGAAGCTCCGCATCGAGCACCCGGCTGCTGTCAAGGTACGTAATGCGGCCGTGGAACAGATGATGAAGGCTCGCGTCGAGAAATCCCGCGTGCATGGATAGAATGAAGAAGATGGCGGAGGAGACGCGCAAGGAGATGGAGGTCGTGGAGGCGATGAAGAAGCAGTTACGACTCCGCGGCGAATTAGATCATTTGGGGTGATAATCTTCCTTCTTCTTTTGCTCCTGTGTTTCATCTTTTGCTTCGGGTGTTTCGCCGCACGTGTCACGTTCTCTGCGAGGCATGAATAGAACAATGGTTTTTTTGAGGGAATGAATAGAACAATGCTAACAATGAGATGACTAGCAAATTAGATCATTTTTTATCGCCATATGGCACTGGGCTGCCGTGTTTCGTGCTCCTCCGTCGCAGTACTACTCCAGTGGAAAACTTGAGTATACCGCACAGTTCTTTGCTCCTCCTCGATTAGGTCGTCAGCGCATTTATACGAGCAGTCAAATCACAAGGCCCCACCTTCTAGCAGTAACGAGCCGTCAAATCACAAAGACCCTCGCCTCTCGTGAAACCGACCAAGCTAGACTGCCCCGCCCTCTAGCCTTTTAAAAAATGTATACTTTTGTACAGCAGTAATATCGATGGATTGTGCCATGGAGCAAAACTTGAAATTAAAAAAGAGGTGGTACATATAGAGAGCGCTCGTCGCCAAATTATGCATATAGTACTATTAAAAAGGCTAGTCACAATAATGGTGTCCAGCACAACCCACCCCTCAAATAAAACTAAGAGGGTGCTTGGATACGTTTTAGTCCCATGACTAAAAGTAGTGGGACTAAAACATGCTAGCCTCACCCATGCTTGGATCCAAATACTAAAAAAGCTAAAATCAAGTTAATGAGCATTTATTATCCTCCAAACCCTTCAATCCAGAACTCGCCTGTGTTAAAGGAGAGGAGTTAAATGCGTAGAGAGAGGACTAATCCACATTTTAGTAGGGGTACCCCTGACTAAAAAATTTTAGTCTCAAGACTAGTTTTAGCCCCTCTTTAGTCAGGGGTGTTTGGAACTTTAGCCTCTTAAAGAGACTATTTTTAGTCAGACTAAAATAAGTCCGTTGGATCCAAGCACCCTCTAAGCATCCTGGAATTCTTTAACAAAACTAAGCACCCTGAAATTCTTTGACAACTAAACTGCTAGCTATATGATGTTGGCCATATATATTGTACATATATAATGTGAAGAAACGAGTGGTAGTACTATACCAACTAAAAGATGAAATGTAAGAAATACTAGTATGTACGTACTGAAGAGTTAAAGTAACAAGAAGAAACATAACATAGTTCTGCTGGGGGCTCAGCATAACACACCCCTCAAATTAAATTAAGCACACCTGAAATTAAACTTTGCAACTATTCCGGTAGACACTGCATTAGAACCACCATGAGCAACGACACTGCCACCTTACTCGGAGTCCTCGTCCACGTCCTCGACTTCGTCCTTGTCCCTCTTCCTCTTGGCCGATACTTCTTTGCTTGAACCGCACACTTGGCTGTTGCTCTTCATCCAACCCTTGTAGATATTGAAGCAAAGGTAGCCATCCATTGCAGCGTAGTGGATGTGGTCTATATCTAGTACATTCCGCTGCCATGCATGACGATGAAACGTGTATGGAGGCTTCTCCAGTTTACCGTACGAAGGATGAACCATGGCTCCTGCCAGGGTCAGCATTGAAGGCTGATGAGAGGACACCAGCCGATTCTTCTGGAGGTCGAAGGTGTTGCCTACAACGAGGCCTATCCGATGCATGACTTCTTTGTCGTTACCAAAGAATACAGTAACGAATTTGACTAGGTTGCTCTCGAGGAAGTCCTTAAAATCCTAGCACTCAACATCGGCATGGCATATGTGGTAGACCAAGCATAAGTCATGCACGCAAACCTGGATCACGGCGGGCTTCTTCCTCTCTTCGTCCTTTAGATCCTTCTCTCGTCCCAGGACTGTGGTGTACTCAACATCTAGCCCAGCGACCCACTCATCATCTGAGTCTTCGAACATGCGTCTGAAGCGAGAAAGACATCCTTTCACCATCGCGGAAGAATGGGTGTAGATGACGTCGAACTCATCGCCGGTGATGGTTCTAACCTTGTACTCACCGCCGATCGTGGAGATTTGGGACGCCATGGATTTGGGAGGATGGTTAGGATTAGTGGAACTGCTGTAATGTGAACGGACGGGACGAGTAGGAGCGAACCGCCGTAGTATTGAAGGACGTGCGGGGACGAGTAGGAGTGAACTGCCAGCATGCGAACGGCAGGGTAGTGGCTTTCCATTCTCCCATGATACGGGCTTTCGAGAGCCCTTGGATCTGAGATCGAACGGTTGCATGGCGTGATTCTAGACATATGGGTGAATATCCTATCCTGGAGGGTTATTCTGCAAATTTTCAGCAACTTAGCATGCGACCGTTTGATCTCAGATCCAAGGGCTGCCAGCAGCCCGTATCATGGTCGCGCCTACCACGACCGTCGCGTCGCTCGCGCGGTCGCGCCCTTGGAGATTTAACACGGTGCGTTAGGCTATCTGATGTTGGCATGTCATACATAGTCATCACTTAGTCACTCATACTACAACAAGGTTGGCTATAAGGTTGGCTATAAGTGTATTTTTTTACTCCTCTCTATCTCTTTCTTCGTACTCCCTCCGTCCCATAATATAAGAACGTTTTTGACACTAGTGTAGTGCCAAAAACGTTCTTATATTATGGGACACAGGGAGTACTAGTATTTATTGCATTTGCTAAGGAGTGACCTCTTCCAATGAAATGGTGTTGCTAAGTTTGCTTCATTTAATTAGCTATAGACTCAAAATTGTCTTTTCACCTAGGTACACGCGCTTAGCACCGTTTCTTCCTTGGGTCACCAAACTAGTCTCTCTCTTCTTGATTAACTTGCCACATCAGACTTTATGCCTATGTGGCAAGCTTAAGCACCTGTAGGAGCAAGTAAAAGTAAGTACAATAGTGCGCTTTACATGGCATTTTTGCATATGTGGAGGAAAGAGAGGCAATGAAAAAGTGGAGAAGTGGGCTCTCATGCAAGAGCCAGCCTCTACTACATGGTGGAGCATTGGGAGAGGCACCTGTATGGAGGTGGTCAGGAATCGGGAGACTCACGCCGGTCGTAGCGCCGCAGTTAAAATGATAATGGCAAGTCAAATCATGGGGCCCCACCTGTCCAGCAGTAACTCGCTGTCAAATCACACAGCCCTACGTTTGCAGCAGCCTACTCCCTCGTCTTCTCGCGTCTCTGTCGAAACAACTAGGCGGAACTGCCCCACGGCCTACCGCGCAGGAAAAGCCTCGCCCTCGACTTTTAAATAGTATACAGTATACTAATTTTGTATCCATGGATTGCGCCCGCGCCATGGAGCAAAGCGTCTAGAAAACGGCGGTACACATCTACGGAGTATACAGCACGCCCGTCGCGTTCGCGTCGCACCCCAGACGGTCGGTCGGTCTGGCACGCTGCTCTCCGAATGGAACACGCGTCATATTGCGTTTGCACACACATGTGGGACGGCAATTGAGAACCGACCATAGGCACACTCCCCGGCCCCGCAAGTTGTGTGACTTAATAGAAGAGGGAGACGAGCGATAGTACTAGAGAAGTGTTGTACTACGTTGGTGCCTGGACGATCCCTGCAAGACACAGAAGATCAGTTCGTCCATGCATGTGACCAGACTCCAGCAGACACGCCTGGATTGGCTATCGTGTACATATCGTGCATGCTGTGTTGTACATGGCTGTAGTTGTGGTGAGAAATCTAAAAAAAGGTTTCTTGTCATCTCGCAAAATTAGGTGTCATGTGCTTCGGATCACTGCGAGGGTTAAACAGCGACAACTGAGTTGAGCTAGTCATTGGGGGCACATGCACGAACAGTGACTACTCGGCTGCCATCTAGGTCAAGCCGGCTATGTTAATTAGGACATCTATCGATGGACCCCTTTTCTACGAGTTTATCTTTAATTTGAGCTTTGTTCCTCGTCTAGTTTGTCCGTCGGGATTCATGTTGTCTCCTTTGGGCAGTGAGGTTATGATTTCTTGTCATGTGGCATTTTTTCGTGTTATATGTTATAATCCGGCGCTTCAGATCAAAATGACGACAACTGCGCCTTCGGGCCACGTGCATGAAGACTTCTTGACAGTCATTGACGAGGTCAAGCCGGCTCCGGTAGACAAAAGAAAACAAGTACTACTCCACTATATAGGCAGGAGCCTCTGCGCTTGCTTGCTAGTGTTGCTCTCTTCACACTGTCTCGGCCTCTCCAGATCTAAACACGACAATGGTGGCTACACTCTCTCTCTCTCTGCTCACCGCTGGTCACAGATCCAGCCGGATCCTCTCCGCCGGGGAAGGTGAGAAGGTGCAACGTTCACGCGGTCGTCCTTCGCGACGGCTCTTACCCACTGCTGGGCGCGTCCCGATCAGCCTGCCTTGCCGTTCTCTCCCAAGCACCGCTGGCGAGGGAGGGCCTCTGACCCCTTCTTCCTCGCTGCCGTAGTGTGGGCAGATCCGGCCTCCCGCCGCCCACCTAGCGACATCCCGGCGACCATCAGGTATAACTTCTTTCGAAACCGGCCTTGCTCTACTTCCCGAGCTCCTGACGTCGCTGCATTTGTATCTTTTACTATTTCTCAGGCCCCCTCGTAGATAGGATCGATCGGCTGTTCGAAAACCACCTAATTTTTTTTACGTTTAAGAGGTAAAACTAGTTCATGCACTCGAATCTAGTACTACTTGGTTCAAACAAGGAAGAAAGGGGGTGGGGGAGGATTTGTTACCTGAATCTAGGACTTGGTCGAAAGAGGAAATAATGGGGGCGAAAAGTAGCAGAGACTGGCTATCCAACTGGTCTCTAGGTCTAATAGGGAAATAAAGGGAAACGCAGTACAAACTCAATATAAACCCGATCTATTGGTTGAAAAAGGAAAGAAAGTGGGGACTGGGGGACAAGTCAACAGAGTAAGTCCAGCACTAGATTTGCTAGCCTCACACAGTATAAGGTGGCTATACAGAACAAAAATGGGACCAACCCAGATATCCTGTTCTGATGTTTGTTGCCCCGAGCCACTCTTATGTAATGCCACTGGTAAAATGTAGCAGTCGCACTGTTAAAAGTAAGGGCACGTTAAACCAATGTTGTTTTCAATGTAATGCCTCCAGTAATATGAATCAATGGCACTTCTTTACATGTCCTGCTAAAATTTCCCATTAAGATAAGTTGGTTCTTTTCGTTAGAAATGCAACTGTCCTGGTCCGCCTACTCTCCCGTGCCCAAAGTAATGTCGTATTTAACGGTTGTCATAGTTAATCCTAATGCCCACACTAATATCTAGCAATGCCAGTGCTTTAGAAATTGCTACTGTCCTTGTAGGATTGCCATTCAGATAAGGAACATGCTTCTTTTCATTTGATGCATGTTTCATCACTTGTTAGTCACCCTCCTTTCCACCTTTTTTGTGCAAACAGAGATATACATTTCACGCTCGATCTTAGTTGAACTGCACAAATGATATCCAAATTATAGTTGAGCATTCCAGGAGCTTCACAACCAACCTTGATGTTGCTCAATTTTATTGCAACTAATGAAGAAGAAGCTCTGTGGGTTTCGTTTTCTGATGGAAATGGAACCGGGGCTGGAGCCCTTTTCTTAAAAAATTGAAGAAGAAGCTGCTAGCTCACGGGACATTGCTTCATTTTAGGTGAACTGCACCAAAAGGTCCCATGAATTGAATCATCCATGTTGGTGACTGAAAGAGCCAGCTTCAACATCCCAGTCTAAGCACCCCCGGCCTCCATCCTTGCGACGCACGGTACACCTCGTTTGCCACCTGCTCGACCCTAGTGTCACTGATAAAATGAAGTAATAATACAGTTAAAATAGAGCGAGTGTCATCTCTATCATTTCATTTCCAATGTAGATAAAGAAAGTGCTTCTCTTTGTTAATGTATGTTTCATCAACTAGTCCCATTGTTAATGTTTAAGCGTTTCTGCAAACTGGGGTGCTTAATTTTAGTTGATATGTACAAAAATAGAGATTTGAATGTCTCAAGGCGCCTCCTTGTACTACCGCTGTGCACTGATGTTCATCACTGGCAGAAGGTGTATCTGGGAGACTTGGGACGATGTCCAGTATGAGGCGTACCGTATGAGGCGTCGCAGGGCCCATCTCGCCCTCGCAGCATGGCATACTATGATACTACCGCAATATTTTCTTCTATTTATTTTGTGTGTTTCATCAACTAGTGCCACTATAATGTAATCACGCTTTTTCATTATCTGTGCAAACAGGGTTATTCAGCTGCATTTTGGTGGAACTGCACAAATGTACGTATGGAACCGACATATATGCAGAGTGCGAGGTGTGCCAAGTAAAAATTACCGATACCAACCATGCTGCATGCATGCATTGGCATCCACCACCACCAGTGGGATGTGTGGCGCTCTCTGTGGACGGATCTTTCTCGGCAGCAAATCATCTAACCAAATACTAGTAGCTTATATTGGCAGTTTTCTAGGGAGTACTCTTTTCTGAAAGAAGCACCAATCTATTTTTCTTTATTTGTACACTGTGTCACAACTTTGACCCAAAGGTCCAGAGCTATTTTAGGGTGATTGGCGTAGTACTCGAAGACTGATTGTAAGCATGATTTTCATTAGCTGTCACACTGATTGTAAGCATGAGCAGGTGGAAGATTAGGTTAGTGCGAAGCTTACCTTAAACCCTACCGCCGCCGTTGAAACGAGGCGAGCGTCAAGGGAACCGTGGAGAACGGCGGGGAAGCGACGTCGCGCCATCCGGCCTCCTCTTGCGGTGGGAGAACGAATACTCCTGTGGCTCCGGCTGGCTCTGCACCCTCACGAACGGCACACCATACTCGATCGATTCGTTATCCTCTGGGTGCTCGACCTTCGACCTGTACGCCCACCACCTCCGCTTGGCTGTCGCCTCGGGCGAATCTGTCTGCTCCATCGCCTAGAGGAGATACTCGATGAACTCGGAGGACTGCGGCGTGACTGCCGCGAGGAGTACATGTACATCGCCGCCCTCATCGCCGCTGTCTCGCTCTTTCGCATACATTGCCACATGGCCCACACCGTCCTCGAAATCTCCCACCAAGACCAGCGCCGCTCTTCCGCTCTTCTCCTCTTAAACCACCGCCCCTCCTCTCCTGTTCCAATCCAAATGCAGCGCCGCTCCTCTCCTCTTCCATTTCAAAACCACCGCCCCTCCTCTCCTGTTCCAGTCCAAAACCAGCGTCGCTCCTCTCCCGTTCTAATCCAAAACCAGCGCTGCTCCTCTCCTCTTCCATTCAAAAACCACCGCCGGCGAGTGAAGGTGCTGTGGAGAAGTAGATCGATGGAGGAGTACAACCGATACGTGAGGATCGTAGACGACGACCCTATGAAGCTAGCTAGGATGTTGGAGATACAGTCTTGGTTTGACAACAAGGACCAACTAGCGGCGACGGTGACATCCATGGCCAAATATCTGCAATAGAGCGAAAAGGTGGCGATACTCCCGGAGGGAGTCGCGCCGGAGTACATAGAGCTGCTCCTCTGGGCCATGGAGCAAACAGATTCACCGAATCCGATCGTGAGGGAGCGGTGGTGGGAGTATCGATCCCAGATGGAGCATCCACCAGAGATTGAAGGATCGAGCATCTATTGGGTGCCGTTTGTGAGGGTGTCCTGCCAGAGCGAGCCGGTGGAGTCTTCGTTGACCGAACCCAACTGCAAGAGGAGAAAAGCAGTTGGCCTGACGACGCTTCCCCGCCATAGTCGTTCACATCGTCTCACGGGGCGGCTGTCTGCCGCCGAGGAATAGGAGGGGGCTGCCCCCCAGCCCAATAGTCGGGCAGGTTGTGAATTGTCAGGAGGAGCTTAGGGTTGTCAGTATTTGCAGGTTGTAAATTCTGTTTTGTGTTGTGTATTTTGAGAGTACTTTCATATGTGAATGTCTTTTGAATAGCAGATTTCCAGTATTGAGCATATGAAGTATTTTATGAATTCTAAAGATCTATTTTTAGCACTTAAAAATGTAGTTTCATAGGAGTATAAAAGTGCAGACAATGTGATTCTCAGAGAAGAAATTGCAAGTTTCAGTTTCAGATAAGAAACTGCAAGTTCAGTTTCAGATAAGAAACTGCAACTTTCAGAGGCAGAGCATTTATATTAACACGGTCTTTTCAAACAGGGTTAACATCATGTTGGAAGTTTTATTCATGGTCGAAAATGGAACTACCAGCCAGTTAACATCATGCTGATCAACATTCATGCATAGCACATCTTCATATGATGCACAGTCAAAATGCCCACACAATGTCGAGTGTGCGAAACACAAAGAAAACGAGGGACGAAGTTTTGGCAAGTGTTGGACGTGGTTTTGGGCTGCCCCGTCTAGGCTTTCATTTTTAACATGCGCAACCCACGACCTCGGATGGGAGGTCCATAGGCCTGTTTGTATTTTCTTAGGGCCGTCATGTATCGACCGGCCTATGGACCTCCCATCCAAGGTTTTATTTTTGGCAGCCCAATTTATGTATTTTTTTTGAAGAAAACGCAGAGGTCTGTTCTATTTTCTATATAAGAATAGGAACGCCATGTCCAACTTATGTTTCCCTTCTAACTATATTATATATATATTTAAATTATTTTATATGTTATTATATATTATTTTTATTGTCATCATATATTTAACAGATACTTACATATGTAAGAAAACAATATCCCACATCTTATTAACTTATAAAAATAATTTCTTAACAAATAAAATCCTGGATTGTTTTGGCACGAAAATCCTAGTGATTGTGTACAAAAGCTTGGTAAGATTTAAGGACGAATGTAATAATATCACTTATTATTTAAATATATTTATAACAAAATGCTCAGCCCCTTTTTATTTTTTGATAACATTGCTGGCCCAACCCAACATTATAATTAGAATCAACCCAGCAAAATCGTGTATTTCGAGAAAGTGCAAATGGCCTATAATTTTTTAGGAAATAAAATAAATGGGCCGCATGGACGCTACATTATTTATTCACCCAGCCCAGCTAATGGCTGTAATTCAAAAAAAAGATCAAATTGACTGCAAATTCTACCGCGCAAAAAAAGACTGTAAATTCTGAAAAATGGGTTGAATACGTGCCACATTTTTGGAGGCTGAAATGTGGGCCAATAGGTCGAAGCCAACGCAAGTCGTTGTCAATTTAGTCAACAAATGATTCTGACATGTTAGCCGTTGGATTTACATCCAACAACCGGCATCCATCTTCAATCTCTCGTCTTCTTCCTCCAGCGCCGCCGGGACCACCTCCCGCCTCCTGCTGCTAGCAGCTCTGCTTAGCACGCTTCGCTATGAAGCGCTACTCCACCGTTGGCCAGCCATCCCTCCACCCCTCCACACCTCCTGTTCTTCTCCACCGACTGCCGAACCACACCGCTCTAGAACCAGTTAACCCTCGTACACCTCTCCATCTGCGACTCTACTCCCGCGTCTTCCCATCTCCGGCTCGTTGCTGTCCGGGGCCTCACCGTCGTCCACCATCTTGGATGCGCTCGGCACGGCGTGGTCAACGTGGTCAACGAACGACACCATCGGAAGTAGACTGTGCGTGGAGAGGCTGACAGCTGGGTGCATGGCCGCACACAAGGAAATGCCTCCTTATTATGCGCAAAATAATGATTCCTCCACCTGACATCCGGGACCCACCGGAAGGGCCTCTGTATTTCGCGAAAATAACGTGCCCCCCGCTTACATGTCGGACCCACCAGCTATATTCGCACGCAAGGAAGTGCCTCCTTATTACGCACAAAAAATGAATACTCCCCTGCCAGCTGGAACCCAGCATAGTGGGAGGCTGACTTGTGGGCCTACCAAGTTGACGGGGACGAAGGGCTTTGTCAACTTAGTCAATATGAACGATTCTAGCTCCTGTTACCGTACGATGTTCATCCAACGGCCGTAGTGCTTCTTCAACCTCTGGTCTTCTTGCTTCAGCCGCCCAAACCAGCGCCGGTCGTGTCGCGTGCTCCTGCCTCCCATGGCCGGCTGTGATGCCGCGGAGGCCTCACCGCCCCTACTACTCCCACCGCTGGCCAGGCCATCCCTCTACCCACCCACACCCCCTGTTATTCTGCGGCGACAGCAGCCTCACACCGCAGCCGAACCAGTGAACCCTCGTACTCCTCTTCGCGTGGGCATCCATTGATGCGTCCTCCCCGGCTCCGAGTCGTCCCCTTCCTAGTCCTCGCCGTCGTCCACCGCCGTGGTGCTCTCGGCACGGGATGGTCAACGTGGTCAAGGAACGACTTCCATCGGACGTGGACTGTACGTGGAGAGGCTGACAGCTGGGTCCACGGCCGCAGCAAGGAAGTGCCTCCTTATTACGCGCAAAATAATGATTCCTCCACCTGACAGCGGGGACCCACCGGACGGGCAACCGTATTTCGCGAAAAAAACGTTCCCCCCTAACTGCTGGGACCCACCAGCTACATCTTCGCACCCAAAGAAGTGCGTCCGGGAAAAAAAAGGATTCGCTCCCTGACTGCTGGGACCCACCAGCTACATCTTCGCACCCAAAGAAGTGCGTCCGGGCAAAAAAAACGATTCGCCCCCTGACTGCTGGGACCCACCAGCTACATCTTCGCACCCAAAGAAGTGCGTCCGGGCAAAAAAAACGATTCGCCCCCTGACTGCTGGGACCCACCAGCTACATCTTCGCACGCAAGGAAGTGCGTCCGGGCAAAAAAAAAACGATTCGCCCCCTGACTGCTGGGACCCACCAGCTACATCTTCGCATGCAAGGAAGTGCCTGACAGTCGGGACCCACCTGGTTGAAGCGTACGTAGCGTTGTCATTCTGGTCGCGAACGTGTACGTACATATATACTGGTGGATGTAGAGGCGCGCACGTGTCGTAGTAGAGGCGTGTACGTGTCGTAGTAGAGGCGCGCACGTAGCATGTACACGTACGTACAGCGGCCAGGGTGCAAGAAAGAAAATACGGCCACGTATGTGTACATACGGGCGGGGTCTCGAACGCCTACTTGCGCATACGTACGGCCAGGGCTCGTGTACATGGCTGGGTCAGAACGGAGAAACAGCGTCGTCGTCGTGTTCATGGGGAGGCAATGGAATGCGTCGTGTTCATGGGGAGGCAACGGAATGCGTCGTGTTCATGGGGAGGCAACGAAATGCGTCGTGTTCATCGGGAGGCAACGGAACGCGTGGGAGCCAACCGGCTGGGTCGGAACGAAATGCGTGGTCGTGTTCATCGGGAGGGCTTGGACGGAACAGGCAATGGAAACGAGGCCTGGCGTACCGCAAAACGGAGGAAACGGACCTCCTACGTTCGGAACGGGGTCCTGTTGATCGGGAGGGGTGTGGCGTACCGCAAAACGGAGGAAACAGACCTCCTACGGTCGAAACGGGGTCCTGTTGATCGGGAGGGGTGTGGCGTACCGCAAAACGGAGGAAACGGACCTCCTACGGTCGAAACGGGGTCCTGTTGGTCGGGAGGGGTGTGGCGTACCGCAAAACAGACGAAATGGACCTCCTACGGTCGAAACGGGGGTCCTGTTGATCGGGAGGGGTGTGGCGTACCGCAAAACGGATGAAACGGACCTCCTACGGTCGAAACGGGGGTCCTGTTCATCGGGAGGGGTGTGGCGTACCGCAAAACGGGACTCCACGGGATACTGTTCATCTCCACCGTCGACCTCCTCTAGCCTCCACGGGCTACCGTCGACCTCCTCCAGCCTCCACGGGCTCCTGTTCATCCAGCCTCCACCGCGCGCTACTCCACCGGCTACTGTTCAACCACCCCTCCACGGGCACCCCTCCACCGTCTACTGTTCATCCAGCCCTCCACACCACGGGGTCCTGTTCAACCACCCCTCCACCACCGTCTACTGTTCATCCAGCCCTCCACACCACGGGGTCCTGTTCATTCAGAGGCAACGCCACCGCTCACTGTTCATCTAACCCCCCGCAACGCTCACTGTTCATCCAATCGATCGGCTTCAGTTAGCAGCAGTAGCGAAGGAATCGCTCGATCGGGTTCAGTTAACAGCCATCGATCGATCGCTCGGGTTCAGTAACGCGTAGCCTGCAGTGCAATCGCTCGGGTTCAGTTAGAGCCCAACGCCTCGCTCGGGTTCAGTTAGAGCCAACGCCTCGCACACACGCGCGTACGTGTACGAGAGAAACGCGCATCGCTCGGCCCCCGACCTCCCACGAGTACGAGAGAAACGCGCATCGCTCGGCCCCCTAGTCATAGTGAAACATGTTGCATCATCCTGCATGTATCTTTTGTATTCTTCTTTTAGTCCTGAGTATAAGGACCTTTCTTTTGACCGGTGGGCTTAAAGAATTTGAGTTTGTGAGGGAGGCCCATAGTGTATGTGAGTAGCAGTCTGATGATACTTGGCGAATGTTTTTTTATGACGAGGGAAGAGCTATTATCATGTGCAATGACAATTTTCAAGTGACTAGTTGCTAGTTTGGCTAGTACTTATGTAGTATGGGAAATATGCACATGTATGTCCATGTGATATTTAAGCATGCTTCCTGAGTACCTGATACAGAGCTTTGTAGCTGGTATTCTTTGTCCGATAATCTATGGCCTGCTGGGTAGTTGAAAAATTGAATATTTACAGTACGTGTATTGGTAAGTTTCTTGTAGTTTCAGATACATATGAATCCATCTGTCATTTATCAGTTCATTCTGAAGATAAAACTCATATGTATATGTTGCTTCACTTTCCTGTGCTCATGTACATAACAAGCTAGCTGGATGTAATGAGAAACAACTTACCTCTTTTTTGCTGTTACAGGGTGGTCACCGAACGGGCACCACCGTACTCTACGGCTTTACAGAACCATCATGGTTTGGCGGTGTTGTTTTACCGGGCATGCCTTTGGCGAGCAACGCGTGGAGACGCCACCGTCCATCACGAGTTGAGTTTTGGCAGCGAAGCAGCTCTGCTTGTGCCGTCATTCACTCCCATGTGGGGCCTCCGGCGGCCGCTTCTTCTTCCACTACGACATAGGTTAGCCATTTCGATTGCTCTCCCTTGTATTTTTCTTATGCTCTGTGTGCCCACTGCCATCGAGCCGTGGTAGCAGTTTGTCATTGGTTGAGTTCTGCGACCATTGAAATTTCACATTGCATGTTGATTAGTGCAACACTTGGAATCGAGTTAATGCTCAGTATTTGACACTTGACACCTGAACCACTAATCATATTTAGGTAGTTATTATTGATGCCTACAGGCATGCATCCAGGGTTCTGCATTATTAACTCAACATGGTTTAGGTTCAGATCCTAACTGTCAAGAGCATGATACTACTGCACTTGTTTTTATCTCTTGGTTTCTAGTTGCTACTGTCTGCTAAACTAGATGATATTTGATCTTTTTACCAAGTCATGTGTAGTGCAATGTGTATTCCATTCTTGGATGGTGGAGGGATGGTGCCATTTCTTGAATGGGTTCCAGTCCAGCACATGGCTTTTGTTTTTAGTTCTTGTTTTGTCAAAATATTATGATTGCTTAAACTGTTGTGGACTAGCTCTCTCCATTGTCCAGCTATTGGGTCGTGGCCGATTGTGGCTCCGACCATCGAGCCAAGCCAATGATGTATCGTTCATTTCTGTGGTGGTCTTCTTGCCACCACATTCTTCTGATTGTGAAGATCTTGCCGTTGAAATTGGTCGATGTGCTGGTTAGGCCCTTGTGCTACAGCATGTGCTATTTGTTGGGGTTTGGTAGTTATTGGCGTGCGCTTGGCATGGTTGCTGCCTGTTAGTGCCGCCAAGGCTGGTGTTGCATCCTTGATGAGAATGTTGTTCTAGAGGCGATGAGTAGTATATCCCCATTTTGTTGCTTAGTATTTTACTGTCTTGCTCAGTTTCACACACCATATTTGAGGTCTAGTAGAGGCTGATTTTTCTGGAGATTAACTGTCTTGCTAAGTTTTCGCACCATACTTGCTCACATCCTTTCCTTTTGTCACTTATTTAACCGTCTTGCTCGGTTTCATGCACTATACTCGAGGCCTAGAAGAGGACTTTCTGTTTTACTCCCTCCGTTCAGAATTACTTGTCTCGGAAATGGATGTATCTAGAACTAAAATACATCTAGATACATCCATTTCTGCGACAAGTAATTCCGAACGGAGGGAGTAGTATAAAAGGATGCTTTATGTTTGCGTCAGATATATTGATTGCAAGCAGGACAGAATTATGCTCATGTTTACTGGATATCATTTGAATTCTAGGCTCCTGGATGATGCCTAGTTGTCTTCGGGTTGCTCCTAGGGGTCACTGTTATGCTCATTTACTAGATATCATGGGAATTGATACTGCTTAGGCTTAGAGATTGAGTCTGTGAAGTTTCTCTATGTTTTCTATTGTTTAACAGTGTCTGTTAGTAGAATGTTTTGCTTTTTGCCATTTCACTTGTATGGCCTATATGTAGAGAGATCGTGTTGTCTTGTGTATGTTTGCTCAATACAATATGCTCATGTGTTCCTTATGTTGGTGATCTTGCAGGAAGTATGACAAGCTACGGAAAGAGGAGGAGGAAAAGAAAGCTGAATGTTCAACTTGTTTAGAGGACTAGCCTTTCTTCCTTGAAAGAAAGGCTGAAAGTATACAAGCTTTTTATTGCCCAGGGATCATGTCAACATATATTGATTGACTAGGCAAACATTATTATACTTTCCCTAACAAAAAAAAGTCTACATGCATGCGCAACAACATATAAATTTGCTCATCCTACTTCAGAATCGTGTATGCATTGGAAATAGAAGAAAGGACCATGCATATGCATCTATTTTCAGCACATGTTCTCCTCCCGGAAGAAATAAAGCACCACCCCATTTAGTAAACGGAAAATATTTTAGTGTGGGTGGACCAGAGAAAGAAAAAAACATCTCCAGTGCCTATCTACGCTTGCCCTGCCATGTCTGCTGCCATGTTCTGCTTTGCCTTTGGTATGGCAAGTGTATGTGTGCGCTACCAACCTCAACAGATGAAAAATGTATACGTTTGCATGTATATGTACTTACCTAGTGAAAGCAAACATTTTTCTCTCTCCCGGTCTCAGTGTGCCCTAGATTTTGAGTGCATGAATAAATAAACGGATTTATGATATGAATCATACTTGATCTTCTCTATTTCTGAAATAAGTGGGCCTATAGAAACCCCCCTTGTTGATATACAGAGGAGGAGAGGATGAATTCACTCAATCACACAAAAATTAGTTAGACTTCCAAGCACAAAGAAAAATGAATGAATTGCTCTCACGTATTTACATTTTGCATGTTTCTTATTCTTCCCTTGCGATATCTCAGTTGTGCTAGTGAAATTTGGCCGGGACTTTGCTATCAAAACATGAAGTGTAGTACTGACAATAGTAGGCTGTTGGGAGCCCGACCTTGTTTTCTAGTTCATGTTGTCTTATGTATGTTTGCACAATACAATATGCTCATGTGTTCCTTATGTTGGTGATTTTGCAGGAAGTATGACATGCTGCGGAAAGAGGAGGAAAAGAAAGCAGAGTGTTCATTGTTTAGAGGACTAGCCTTTCTTCTTCCTTGAAAGAAAGGCTGGAAGGTAAGCCATGACAGGGGACGTTTTTTGTCTTTCTCTAGTCAACCCACACTCAAATATTTTCCGTTTATTGAATGGGGTCGTGCTTTATTTCTTCTGGGAGGAGAACATGTGCTAAATCTGGATGCAGATGCATGGTCCTTCTATTTCCAATGCGTATGCGATTCTGAAGTAGGATGAGCAACTTTAGATGGTGCTGAGCATGCATGTATGTCCACTCTTTTTTGTAGGGCAAGTATAATGTTTGTAGGGCAATAAATAGCTTGTATGCATGCTGCCATGTTATGCTTTGCCTTTGATAGTGTTGCTTGGTTTGGCATGTATGTCCACAACAAATTTTGCATGTATATGTAAGCATTTCTCTCTCTCTTCCGGTCTCAGTATGCCCTAGATTTCGTGTGCATTGAATAAATGAACGAATATCTGAAATAAATCATACTTGATCTGCTCTATTTCTGAAAGAAGCCTGCCTTTAGAAATCCCCATTGCTGGGTATATAGAGGAGAGGATGAACTCACTCAAACAAAGCAAAAATTGGTTAGAAAATCATTGGAGTACAAAGAAAAATTAATGCACTGCTCTCACCTATTTACATTTTGCATGTTTCTTATTCTTCCCTCGTGATATCTCAGTTATAGCATTGTTACGCTAGTGAAATATGGCCGAGACTTTGCTATCAAAACATGAAGTGTCGTACTGAATACTAGGCTGTTGGGAGCCTCACCTTGTTTTTCTAGTTCCTGTGTGAGCTTATATCCTTGACATGCTCTAACATTATTTGCCATTCTACTTATATGGTCTCTAAGTAAAAGAGTTGTTCTGGTTCCTCCAAGGTTGGACTAGTTATAGTTTGGTGGATATTTAAAATCTGGTGAGCCTCTGATGCTAATGGCATAGTGTGGATTTTTGTGGTGCATGATAAATCAAAGCTCTTCATATGTTCTTTTTTTTTCTTGGCCTGGAGGACTTTGTTCATTCAGACTGTAGTTTGCTGGAATCAGGATTTTTTTAGGCAAAACCTCTGGGCTAGTTTGTTCCTTTAGAAATTTGTCCTGCCAGCTACATTGTTATATTTACTTTGCAGCTGGTGTAGCAAAATTATCAATGCGTAGACAAAGTGTGTTCTATCTTGTTCTTTTCCTA
Source organism: Triticum aestivum (assembly GCF_018294505.1). Classification (NCBI taxonomy): domain Eukaryota; kingdom Viridiplantae; phylum Streptophyta; class Magnoliopsida; order Poales; family Poaceae; genus Triticum; species Triticum aestivum. Next base: position 125,360,130 of record NC_057814.1, on the reverse strand, counting down.
TAATTCCTTGTTCTCTTTCTGTCCAGGGAGGTGCCTGACTTGATGGTGAGGACGACGAATAAATCTATGCCCTGTGTCCACAAGGAAGTTTGATCTTGAGGAGGGCGATAAGACGATGGATGCAGCTAGTAGCTCCACTTGGTCGAAATTGGGCGGCCGCTGGATGTGTGATGGTTTTATGGTGGTTTGGATCAGTTCTGGTGAGCCCCTACTGGTCTTGGCCTGTCTTGTATGCATCACAAGTGTTGTCTACTCCTCCGTAGGAGTGGCGCGTTGATAAATGCAGACTCAAGAAGATGTTCCTTGCTGGAGAAGAGATGGGGTGTGTTATGATGGATGGCATCGTCGGCCAGTCGATGTAGGCGTTAGATTCATGAGCTTAGTTGGATCTTGGTGGTGGTGTTGCTTTTGGAATTGTGATGAAAAGCCAGCTTGTTTGCTGCAAGTGTTTGACTGTTGTTAGTCATCCCTCATGGATTTGGAATCTTGATCTAGTGTACTTGTTTGGTTTGGAATTTTTATACAAGCGTGCATCTCTTTCCACATGTTATGCTGCCAAAATTTCCAGTGAATAATTTTCCGACTTGTCTAAATTTTGTCCTTGTTTGTAAGAAAATGAAAATGTTTGGGTTCTCACTGCAAAATGTTAGGGTGCTGACTGCAATTTCAAAGATAATATTGTCTGAAGTCAATTGTTACACAGAGGGTACGATTAGATGAGGGCACGGTTCATCGATGCTAGGCATTGGCTCCGCTCGAAGTTCCTCTTTGTTTGCTCTACTGGTTTAAGTTACTCGAAAGACTCAGTCGACTACAAGCTAGTGTTTATTGTGATTACTTCTATAGGGCGTGTAGTCTTTGGTGTTTGTAAGCTGCTTCACCTCGCCTGCGCGGCACACCATTGCAAACAAACGGCGCAAAGGCCCTCTTCGCCCTCGAAGACCCCTAGGGGAAGGGTACTCCATCATCATTCATAGGAGTAATATGGTATGACTTTGATGTACTCTCTCTCAAAAAAGAAGAGTAGCATTTGAGAGTTGGTTTTTAGGAGTTAATTTTAGTTCTTTTAAGGTGAACTTTTAGGTTTATTTGGAGATGCAAGAAAAAGAATAAAGAAGTCATCTGCGTTGTAGTACATATAGTACAAAAACAAACTTTTGTACGATCACAATTATACTCGTTTTTCTTTTTATAAAGCAAGAGTAAAAAAAGATAAGAAAAGATTTGGTTGTCGTTAATGGCCGAGGCAGCAGTCTAAATCTTTTTATATAGTATGAAAATAAAAAGATTTAAGCTGTTAGTCACAGCTTAAATCTTTTTATTTTCATACTATTTGCATACTGGTGTGAGGAAAACTATACGCTTGGTGTCATTGTATGCATGGCTGCCTACGTTCGGCTTACCTTAATAAAACATATGCCTCCGCCACTGTTTGTTGAAATGTTATTCAAGCAGTTGGAAAATGTTAAAGGTGTATAGAAAATATGTTGACCATGTATTAAAAAAATGATTGATCATGTATATAAAAATGTCAATCAAACATTTGAAAAAATGTTGAACAAGTAACTGAAAACTGTTAATCAAGCATTTCAAAAATGTCAAATGTGTATAGACAAAATGTTTATCATGTATACGGAAAATGAATAAAATATACAATGTGAACGAAGATCAAGTATTTAAAAAAATGTTAATCGAGCATTTGAAAATTGTTGAAAAGCACTTTAAAAATGCTAATCAAGTATTTGGAAAATTTTAAATATCTATTGAAAAAATGTTGACCATGCTTAAACAATGATCAAACAATTTGATCATGTATATAAAAATATTAATCAAGCATTTGAAAAAAGATGAAAAACTATTTTAAAAATGTTACTCAAGCATTTGGAAAATGTTAAAGATATGAAAAATATTAATCAACCATGTACTAAAAATATGAACTTTTTATATCATGTATATAAAAATGTCAATCAAACATTTGAAAAAATGTTGAACAAGTAACTGAAAAATGTTGCATGTGTATAGAAAAAATGTTGACCATGTATTAAAAATGATAAATTTGTATTTGATAAAATATTAAATGTGTATAAAAAAATGTGACCCTGTGTTTAAAAGTATGTTAAATGTGTGTAGAAAAAAGTTGACCATGTGTTTAGAAAATGTTAATCAGATATTTGATAAATGTTAATCAAGAATTTAAAAAATATTAAATGTGTGTTCAAGTAATGTATTAAATATATACCATACATGTGTATAGTAAACCAGTGAAACCCAAGAGAAAAGAAGAAAAGTGAAAAAAAACAATTAGAACCGGGAAAAGTAATAAAGGAAAACTGAAGAAAAAGAAAAAACTACGAAAATGGAGAAAGAAATAAACAAGAACCAATGAAAAATAATGGAAAACAAAAAGCAAAAAACCTAAAAAAAATGGAAAACCGGCTCTTTTCCCTATAAGTACACCGCACCCTAGTATTCAACACTAGCCCGACGCTTACCCAATTGCTGGCTTCGCTAAACCTAATCCAGGAGACCTGGGATCTCTCTTTTTCTTCTCGAGCTCTGCTTTCAACTAGGTCAGCACATTTCCAGTTTTACTCCCACCGGTTTTTCTTCTTCTTTTTCTGTTTTCTTTTTTTGAAATCTGTGATTTTTTTTCATACCGGTTGCATGGATGTGGTTAAGATGATCATGAGCATGGATGAGGCTAGATCGACGCATACGATGATGGTGAAAGAAAGAAAAATCATTCCTTCAAGAGGGTAGAGAATTCTTAGTCAAGCAATCAGTTAGTCATTATTAGCAAACTTCGACAGAACATAGAAGCGCACTACGGTGTGGCTCCGTTCAAGACCCGATGAGATTTCTGGTTTTTGTATGGCAGACTTGGCCGCCACTTGATTAATAAATTGTGTTTCTCCTTGAAAAAATACCGCCCTTAATTATGATACACTTGGCCGGGCGCGATTGAATCATGATTGAGTTCCTTTTTTTGGTTGAAAAAAATAAAAAAAATCCACTGGCCTACAAAATCAGCTACTGTCTCTGTTCACTTTTATAAGGCTTTGTAGATGTTTCAGACACTATGTAAAACAGCTCAATTTCATTTGTCTGAAACGACTTATAAAAGTGAACGGAGGGAATAACACTTATGGTGGGAGTGGCATGAAGAATGCAAGAATCATGGAAATGCTCGAACGCAGATTTCATCGAACATCAACAATGGTTGACATGTAACCAATTTCCATGGATCTCTCGCACTACGGCTAAACAACCAAAGTTGGATTGTATGGCCTATACGTAGTAACCAATTAATGGTCACGGAGAAGCAGGTCGAGCGACGCGGCCCCGAGTCTGGTGGCGTTCACGTAGTCCTGCGGCGCGTGGGCCGGCAGGCCGGGGATGATCAGCCCGACCGCCCGGGCGACCCTCATCGTCCACCCCTCCACGTACTCCGCCCCGTCCACGTGTCCGATAACGAGCCCCCGGGCGAGCTCCCACGCCGCGTTCACGTACTTGGACACCACGAACGCAAGCGAGAAGTAGTTCTTGTTGGGCTCCTCCTCCATGGCCCGCGCCCTATAGTAGCCGTCGAAGTAGATGCACCGGCCGAAGTGCTTGAAGAGGCCGTCGAACGGCACCCTCGGCACGATGTCGTTGCAGTAGACGAACCGGAAGTACCTCCCCCTCGCCGCCGGCGTGTCGAGGTGCTGCTCCACGAACTCCCCGAGCCGCGCGTCACCGACGCGCGGCTGCCCGTACGTGTACACGCCGTGGAGCCTGGCGAGCAGGTCGTGCTCGCCGTGTAGGGCGAGGATGGCCGGGAACAGCACGGCGAGCGCGCCGCCCAGGCTGTGGCCGGTCACCGCGAACCGGGCACGCGGATTGGCCTCTAGGGACTTCTTCAGCGCGTCTCGGACGGCGTAGTAGGCGAACGGCCGGTCCTTGGTCGCCTTGATCTCCGCCGGCCAGCCGGTGGCGTTCTTTTGCAGCCCGAGTGCCTTCATGAAGCCGCCGTGGACCTTGCCCACCTCAGGGATCTCGTACCACGAGATGTCCACGTCCGTGCACCAATCCTCCGCGTCGAACGGCTGCGTGCCGCGAAACGCCACCACGACGAGGTCGGCGTCGGCCGGCTTGTCGGCGAACATGAAGGCCTGCGTCGTGTAATCGCCTTGATCCCCTCGGAATTCTGCCAGGAGGCAAAGAACACATGTTTGTTGCACGTTAGCCAAACGTGTGTTGCCAAACTACTATATGCATGCTTCATGTTTCGCGTGCCCTGAAATCTTACCGTTCCAGCAGTTGAAGAACTCGAGGAATTTCATGTGCCAGTGTTTTTCGACGACGTTCTTGATGACCAGCTCGTTCTCGTAGGCTAGTTTGGAGGCCATAATACCCAGAGCAGCGAGGTAACTGCCATCCTCTGGCTTGATCTTCTTGTCCAGTTCGACTCTCATGTCGATGAGTCCAATGAGCGATCGATAGTTGGGGGACTCTCTGTCCGGAATTCGTAATTTGCCTGCAAACGTATGTAAAGTTAGCTAGCAATTATCGCCATTGTTGTAGTACTTCGAAGAAGCAAAACAGCGTCATGCGTGCATGTACAGAACTGTCAAATCCTGAGAACTCTTCAGACTTTCTATGGATGCTGTTTGACTTTCAAAACCTAGGGGTGTTTTCCACGTCACTCCAATTAAAAGGAAGGGGAACATTGAAGATTTTGGAGCAACCGTGCCGAGTCATTTCAGAGGAGAAAAATGAAACGAGAATGCTAAAAACGTGTATGACCATTTCGGCAACCTTGCTCGTTTTCATTTGATGAACTTGTGGTTGTTGGCTTGTGTTTTTAGCCGGGAACTTTTGTTTATAAACTAAAACAAAGCTGCTACTCCATCCGTCTCAAAATAAGTGTCTCAACTTTGTACTATACTAACTTTAGTATAAAGTTATGTTAAAAGAACTTTAGTGTAATAGTATAAAGTTGAGTCATTTATTTTAGGACGGAGGGAATACTAAAGTTTAGATACTTATTTTAGGACGTAGAGAGTATTTGATAATGATAAGGCGTGCATCACGGGAGTGATTAGAACAAGTGGCGCCTCCGAAAAGCAGTCGGGCCAATGACAGTATGCAACTTATTTAGTTGCTTAGCGCATCACGACAACAACCACCTTATTAACAAGTTAACATGTTATTTAGCATATGAAACTGACATTGCCCTTATCTTGGGAGTTGTTATGGATTATAAGTTCTGACCAGAGTACAAGTGGATATATACATTGGCTAGTCTCATGTATAATAAACTACGATTAAACCACAAAGGCTGCTATCCAAAGCATATTTTATGACCTCTGCAATAATGTGGCACGAATAATTAATCATTTACGCATTTACTTAATTAGTAAACCCCTGTTTCCTAGCAAGAACAACCAAACGCTTGCTGATTCCCGTTTCTATTTGATATTGCGAGTGCTTACTGATTGGACACCCACCCCGTGTACGTTTGCAGTTCCCATTCATATGTTTTTTAAGGTATAGTTTTTTTAATGGATTTTTGAAGGTATAGTTACATATAATTTGCACGAGTTTTTCTAAATTTTCTATTTTATTTCAACCTTCTCCCCCCTTTTCATATGTTTTCTGCCATTTTCTTCGCAACTACTCCAGGAGGACTGTATGTTTCGCCATGGAAGACTAATGTCCAGCTTTGATATGCAAGGCATATTTAAAGAAAACTACTTCTCGAAGAAAGATAAGATGGAAACCTCATGTGAAACTGCACGAACGTACTTTTTTTTTTGTTAACGACACATTTTAAAAGATTAGTTTTAGCAAGGTTTAGCAAGTTAACAGAAATAGATGATAGTACAACCTAAAGCTAAATCTCGTTGGTTTACCTTGCATGGCGTTTCTAATAAGCTTGAGCACGCCGCCGCCATTGTCCGTGATGAGGTTCATCCAGTACTCGACGGCGCTCCCGAGCTTGGCCAAGGGTGTCTTCACCCACAGCAGCAGCATCTGCGCCACGACGGAGAGGAAGATGATCCACCGGCGCCACCGGTCTAGGACCACCTCCTCGCCAGGGGCGCAGTCGACGGCGTCGCTGGCGCCGACGTCGCTGCAGCGCAGCAGGTGGAGGAGGCTGCGGACGCCGCCCTTGTCCGGCCGCAGCACCATGAAGTCGCCGGAGAATCCATCCCGGCAGCCGTCCATTGCCGGTCTGTCGGTCGATTGATGCCAACAGGAGCACGCCAATCAGCTTGACGATGAACAGCAAAACAAGAGCTATAGCTAGCACAAGGTGTAGGAGTATTGTATCAGCACGGCCGCAGGAGGTGCATATATATAGGCCGGGGGCTGAGTATAGAGGATAGAACCGCGTGCGAATGGCAGTGCTGAGGGTTCTAATTAGTGAATTAAACTAGGGATTAGATAGGGGGTGGGTGGAAGACTAGGTCACTAGGCGGTCAAGGTACCAACTGCGTGCATACTGGACTGCTGTGTTACTAATTAAGGACCAGATCAAAGGCGGAACCTTTCATCACGCGCGGTCGAACCCGTCTTCTTCGCACGTAAAGAAGGAGCGGTTACATTGGTCGGTAAGAAAAACCTTCAGTTACTCGCTAGTTTTGCGTACGGTTTTCCTGATTCTGCACAGATTTTCTGTATGCATGACATACGGCATACATTTGGAGGGAAAGGGAGAGGAAGAAAGAGAGAGAGTTGCTGATGCAAGTCACCTATCTGAATTGTTCCCCCGGGTTTATAGTGTTTAATATACTAAAATCTTATAGATCTGATGGTTTTTTCTCTCGAGAAAAACATTTGATTTATTCATCAATAGTCATAAAAACACTAGAGATAAAAACATTACATCCAGGTCCATAGACCACCTGACAACAACTACAAGCACCGGAGTCAGCCGAAGGTGTGCCGCCGTCATCGCTCCTCCCTTACCGGAGCCAGGCAAACCTTATTGTTTAGACAACCGAGAAATCATTGTGTTAAGGCGGCACCATAGGAATCAGCGCACCAAAATAACAAGCGTCCCTGATGAAGAGAAGCATAGATTGAAAGGATCCAACCTGTAGACACACGGACACAGATGAACAAAGACCAGAAGCAAGAAGATCCACAGAAGACAAAATCCGACAGAATCTTGCGAGATCCGTCGGAAACAAACCTCCACACGCCCTTCGACGACTCTACAAGCACCATCGCGATAGGAGATAGATGAGGAGAACTTTATCCCATCTTCAGTGAGTTTCCGTTCTCTCGCCTTCTTGAAGATACAAACCCTAAAGAGACACAAAAATACACCTAAAATAGGAGGAGGAGCCCTCCCTCTAGTAAGGGCTAGGGTCAACCCGACCTCCATGGCCTAAGGCCATAGGAAAAGAGGCAGACCTGCGGCGGCGCCAGCAGGAGGCGAGCAATCCCTAGTCGCCTTAGTTGCGAGAGGCACATGTGAAGGGGTAAGAGACGTACGCTTTCTGGAGATGACGTTTCCTGAGAGTAGTTTCGCTAAAGAAAGCTCCCTAGCGCGCCTGATTCCACACGCAAATCTTAAAATGGTTACACGTGGCAATCCCTTTGGGGCACACATGCTATTTGTTCCCATGCACCCTCTCTAGAAACAACGCAGTAGTTTGCTCGCATACACCCTCCTTAGGGAATGACCACGTGTGTATTATGACTCTACTATGCTCAAACCGAAGTGGTGTTTGATTAAGACCTTCACATGGGAAAAGATAACTCTTTGAAGCATAATAAGTCAATGTCAAAAGAGTGACATGGTTGGGGGCTATTGCAGGGAGTGTAGACATGAGTAAAACTTGGGCATATTCTGAAAACTCCTAGGTTACTACCTTCAATTCTACCTACCACTAGCTAGTTGCGAACATGAAACCCGTGTTACTCCCGTGAGAGGCTCGGGGACAACCCTAGGCGGCGCTGCCATCAGCCCCCACCTCGACACTCACCTCCCTCTCTGTCACCAAAGAGGGAAAAATCCTGCGTATGCGACGGCGGCGGCGGGGCTATTCTCCCCTTCCTCCATGGGGCGCTCGGGCGGCGCAGGATGGCTTGGTCAGGTTGGGGCGTGACTACGTATTGCGTGCGTGATAGATCTGGTCCCCGGAGGGCACACGGCGGCGTGCGTGGTGCGCGTCGATGTGCCTGATGTATGGTTGTGGCCCAGAAGAATGGTGATTCTTGGCATCAGGGCAACGCTCCTTTGTTCCATGCCAACATGGTGCTCGATGGGGCATGGAGGCTCGGGCAGCGCCTGGTTGGCCGTTGATGGATCTAGCGCCTCGTGTTGGAGTTTGGCTGCCCGTGGTCTCCGTGAGGTGCGATCTGCTGTAGTTGTTTTTGATGCTTCTTCATCGACGAGTAGGTTCGATCATCACCTAGACAATCGGCACCACATTCGCCTATCCGTCGCCATTGCAATCCACCATCTCCTCCTCGTCCACATAGATAGGAATATTGTTGGTTCCTGGCACAGGAATTGCCATCACCATCTGCACCTTGTCAGCTGACGGATATACCAGGACCGTGGAGGCTCGAGAGCGATACTTAGAGCATCGAGCTCGTTATCTTGGATCCTCCGAATCTACCTCACCCATCGCTCGTAGTAGGATCTTGATTAGAAGAGTCGATCTCCCGGAGATAATCTACACCGGCTCCTTCTTCATCGCTACAGATGTCACATCGTCCGCTCCCTTGGTTAGCTCATCGACATTGGGGAACAACAAGAAAATCTACATCATCTTTGCAAACTTTAGAATGTCACCTGGCGTGTACCACATCAGCATCGTTGTACATCCCGACCCATTCATCCTCACGAGGTCGATGGTGATAGAGCTCGGTGGTGACTGAGATCAGTGGTGAATCCGAGCGTTTGTGAATGTGAGTAGTGGTGGGTTGGGTGAGAGCGGCAGTAGTGGTAAATTTGGTGGGTCAAAATGTGGAATGATTGCAGTGGGGGTGAAACGTGCTGCTCAATATGGAGATCAACGTGTTGCTTATGTGTTAAATTTTGCGAAATTTGTGACAATAAACCCTATATCATTTTTTGCTAAACGTGCTAGTCAATGTGCTAACTGAAATTTTGCTAAATTTTCTAACTGAAAATTTCAATCAAAAGTGTTAAAAAACTTATGTCTGACTGCTGTTTTAGTTCAGAAAAAATAAGTGTCAAAAATGGGTCTAACTGTAGTTTTAGTTCAGAACAATTCATGTCAAAATATTAGTCTCATTAAAGTTTGATTTCAGACCAATTCAGTGTAGAAAAAAAATTCAGTTTGAGATTCTAGAGATTCAGTTTGACTCAAATTCAGTGTAGGTGTCAGAAAATTCAATCCTAGAGTCTGATACGTCTCCAACGTATCTATAATTTTTTATTGTTTCATGCTGTTATATTATCTATCTTGAATGTTTTATATGCGTTTATATGCTATTTTATATGATTTTTGGGACTAACCTATTAACCTAGAGCCCAGTGCTAGTTTCTGTTTTTTAATTTCCTTGTTTTTGCGTTTTACGGAAAAGGAATATCAAACGGTGTCCAAATGACCTGAAAATTTACGGTGATTTTTTATGAACCAAAAGAAGCCCCGAAGCAAAAGAGTTGGGCCAGAAGAGTCCCGAGCCAACCACAAGGGTGGAGGGCACGCCCTACCCCCTCCCCCGGAGGGTGCTCCACCCTTGTCGTTGACTCGTGGACCCCCCCTGACGTGAAGCCGACGCCAAAATTCCTATAAATATAGAAACCCCCATAAATAAACCTAGATCGGGAGTTCCGCCGCCGCAAGCCTCTGTAGCCACGAAAAACCAATCGGGAGCCCGTTCCGGCACCCTGCCGGAGGGGGAATCCATCACCAGTGGCCATCTTCATCATCCCGGCGGTCTCCATGACGAGGAGGGAGTAGTTCACCCTCGGGGATAAGGGTATGTACCAGTAGCTATGTGTTTGATCTCTCTCTCTCTCTCGTGTTCTTAATTTGGCACGATCTTGACGTACCGCGAACTTTGGTATTATAGTTGGATCTTATGATGCTTCTCCCCCTCTACCTTCTTGTAATGGATTGAGTTTTTTCCTTTGAAGTTATCTTATTGGATTGAGTCTTTAAGGATTTGAGAACACTAGATGTATGTCTTGCATGTGCTTATCTCTGGTGACACTGGGATATTCACGTGATCCACTTGATGTATGTTTTGGTGATCCACTTGCGGGTTCTGTGACCTTGTGAACTTATGCATAGGGGTTGGAACACATTTTCGTCTTGACTCTCCGGTAGAAACTTTGGGGCACTCTTTAAAGTTCTTTGTGTTGGTTTGAATAGATGAATCTGAGATTGTGTGATGCATATCGTATAATCAAACCCGCGGATACTTGTGGTGACATTGGAGTATCTAGGTGATATTAGGGTTTTGGTTGATGTGTATCTTAAGGTGTTATTTTAGTACGAACTCTAGGGCTGTTTGTGGCACTTATAGGAATAGCCCAATAGATCGATCAGAAAGAATAACTTTGAGGTGGTTTCGTACCCTACAATAATCTCTTCGTTTGTTCTCCGCTATTAGTGACTTTGGAGTGACTCTTTGTTGCACGTTGAGGGATTGTTATATGATCTAATTATGTTATCATTGTTGAAAGAACTTGCATTAGTGAAAGTATGAACCCTAGGTCTTGTTTCTAAGCATTCCAATACCGTTTTCGCTCACTTTTGTTACTAGTTACTGTGCTATTTTTATATTTTCAGATTACAAAAACCTATATCTACTATCCATATTGCACTTTTATCACCATCTCTTCGTCGAACTAGTGCACCTAAACAATTTACCATTGTATTGGGTGTGTTGGGAACACAAGAGACTCTTTGTTATTTGGTTGCAGGGTTGTTTGAGACAGACCATCTTCATCCTACGCCTCCCACTGATTGATAAACCTTAGGTCATCCACTTGAGGGAAATTTGCTACTGTCCTACAAAACTCCGCGCTTGGAGGCCCAACACGAGTCTACAAGAAGAAGGTTGCGTAGTAGACATCAGAGTCCAAAAAATCTATTTCATTCAAATATAGTACCGGGTGTAAAAAATTCAATATCAGGTTATATTTCACTCAAACCCATAATTCACACTCCATATGAAACCTAATTTACATTCCACAATAACATCTTCAGTGCCCATCATAACAACGACATCACTTCCATCGTCCGGTTCACAAATTGGCTGACTACACCTACATTGCAATTACATTACTTCATCAGCAGGATAGGGCAACTACATATACATTGCCCTACACCTGCAATGCACTTTATGCGCAAAATGCAACTTACTGCCATCACTACTAGAACTGTTGCACTACCGCAACACTTTACTAAGTAGAACATGACAAATATTTCATCACTACTAGTAGCCAGAGATGCTTGCAACTATCATAACAACAAAAAACAGCATGAACATGATGAAAAATCTCCTTACGCACCTTGGTCAGCTCCATCTTCATTTTTTCTAGATCCTCCTCCTTGTTGTCATCTTCATTATCCCACAGCGGCATTACAACAGCAGAATTGAATGCCCTGGAGGCGTTGTATGCAACATTGGAGGGGAACCTCGTCACCCTGAGTTGGCCAATGGAGACACTCGACAAGCCATACACACTTGCCACAAAATCAAAACTTGCTCGCCAGGAACCCTAACGCAAGCGAGTGAGTGAGCAGGGGCACCATGATTAAACATGGACCAAGCAAAAGTGTGGTCATCCCAGGGAAACTTACAATCTATAGCTGGTCATCATCGGGATGCTCGCCCCCCTTAGCTTTGCCTTCATGGCTGACTTTACCCTTCCCATCCTCTTCGCTCTTTGTTGCACGATGCTGATACGTCTCCAACGTATCTATAATTTTTTATTGTTTCATGCTATTATATTATTTTTGGGACTAACTTATTAACCTAGTGCATTATTATGCTATTTTATATTATTTTTGGGACTAACTTATTAACATAGTGCCCAGTGCCGGTTTTTTTCCTTATTTTTTGTCTTTATAGAAAATCAATACCAAACGGAGCCTAATGGAAGGAAACTTTTTGACGATTTTTCTTGGACCACAAGACACCCTGGAAGCTTCGGGAGGAGGCCAGAAGAGCCACGAGATGGCCACAAGCTCGGAGGGCGCGTCCTAGGGGGGTGCCACCAAGCTTGTGGGCCCCCCTATGGCACTTCCAACCCTAATATTTCTTCTATAAATACCCAAATATTCCCCATAAACCAGAGGGCACACCAAAAATACTTTTCCACTGTCGCAAGCTTCTGTCCTCGTGAGATCCCATCTTGGGGCCTTTTCTGGTACTCTGCCAGAGGGGGATTCGATCACGGAGGGATTCTACATCAACCTTGCTACCCTTCCGATGATGTGTGAGTAGTTTACCACAGACCTATGGGTCCATAGCTACTAGCTAGATGGCTTCTTCTCTCTCTTTGATCTTCAATACAATGCTCTCCTCGATGTTCGTGGAGATCTATTCGATGTAATCTTCTTTTGCGGTGCATTTGTTGAGATCCGATGAATTGTGGGTTTATGATCAGATTATCTATGAATATTATTTGAGCATTCTCTGAACTCTTTTATGCATGATTTATATAGCTTTGTATTTCTCTTCGATCTATTGATTTGGTTTGGCCAACTAGATTGATTTTTCTTGCAATGGGAGAGGTGCTTCGTAATGGGTTCAATCTTGCAGTGCTCAATCCCCGTGACAGAAAGGGACATGACATCTATTTGTATTGTTGCCATTACGGATAAAAAGATGGAGTTTGTTCATATTGATTGGATCTATCCCTCTACATCATGGCATCTTTCTTAAGGCGTTACTCTGCTCTTGTTAACTTAATACATTAGATGCATTCTGGATAGCGGTCGATGTGTGGAGTAATAGTAGTAGATGCAGGCAGGAGTCGGTATACTTGTCTCGGACGTGATTCCTATATACATGATCATTGCCTTGGAAATTGTCATAACTATGCACTTTTCTACCATTTGCTCAATAGTAATTTGTTTACCCGCCGTATGCTTTCTTTCAAGAGAGAAGCCTCTAGTGAAAACTATGCCCCCCGGGTCTATCCTTTATCATATTATTTTCGGATCTACAAAATCAAAAACACAAAAATACCTTGCTGCAATTTATTTAATTTTATTTTATTTTGCACTTTTACTTATCTTTATATCCATCACTATCAGATCTCATCCTTGCAAGTAACCGTGAAGGGATGGACACCCGTTTATCATGTTTGGTGCAAGTATTTGTTTGTTTGTGTAGGTGCAATTATTGGAGACTTGTGTGTTCCTCCTACTAGATTGATACCTTGGTTCTCAACTGAGGGAAATACTTATCTCTACTTTGCTGCATCACCCTTTCCTCTTCAAGGAAAAAACCAACGCAATCTCAAGAAGTAGCAGATGCATGCGAAGTAACACCCAAAAGTATTAGAGATCAATCATAGTCCTTTCGATAAATAAGAGTATCAAACACAACAAGGAGTAGAAGAAATTGATAGGCAATTTTCAGTAAAGATTTCACTACAAGTGTTGTAAGATAGTTTTGATAGATAATATGATAGCAATATAATTTGTAGCAAGTAACAAGTAACAAAAGTAACAAACTGCAGTAAATAGCCCAATCCTCAATTATGCTAAGGAGAAGCCGGTGATAGTCCTTATAGTGATTAAAACGATCTTCAGGACACGCGGGAGTATCGCCAAGCTAATTCCACCACGGTTCATTGACTTGCGTTCATTGCCTTGATAAGTGTCATGTGGGTGGACCGGAGCTAAAGTATTGTTCTTACTTGAACAAATACCTACTTATGATTATACCCTCTATGCAAGCATCCACAAATACGAGAGAAATAAATAATCTAAATCTAATCATAGCATTAAACATGTGGATCCAAAACAGCCCATCACGGAACAATTCATAAACTGGGGTTTAGATTTCCATCAATCCCACAACCCATCATCTACAAACTAATTTCACGATGCCTTCCCCTAGGCCCATATATAGATGGTGAAGTGTCATGTAGTTGACGTTCACATAACACCACTAGAGGAAGAACAACATAACATAATATCAAAACATTAAGTAGTGATCAACTTCACATGATTATTAATAACAACACTTCTCTCATTTCCCCAAGAACAAACGAAACTACTCACAACTCATCATATTGCTCATGATCACTGGGTAGAAATATATGATTGACAATCTGGATATAATAATATTCCACCAATTAAACCACAAGCATCAACTACAAGATGTAATCAACACTATAACATCCTCCAGGTACCAATATGAGGTTTGATATAAAGATTGAACATAAGAGGTGAACTAGGGTTTGGAGATGAGATGGTGCTGATGAAGATGATGATTCCCACGATGAGCGAAGTGTTGGTGATGATTGAGGCTTCGATTTTCCCCTCCCGGAGGGAAGTATCCCGGCGGAATCGTTCTGTCGGATAAAAAAGAGTTCCTGCCTCGGTCCCGCCTCGAGACGGCGGTGGAATGTCCCGAAACTCCTCTCTTGATTATTTTGTCTAGGGCAAATGGCAATATATTGTAGAAGGATGTCGGGAGGGGACCCACCAAGGCCCCACAAGCCCAGGTGGCGCGGCTAGGGGTGTGGCCACACCACCTGCCCTTGTGGGCGGCTGGTGGTCCCCCTCTTGTATAATTTTGCCCCAGTATTTATTATATATTCCAAATTAATTGTCTAAAAAATTCTTGCTTCATTTTGAGCTCAGGAGAATTGCTATCTCTGTTGTAACTTTTTCAGCTCGGAATTCCAGCTGCCCGTAATCCCCCTCTCTTGATATAACTTGCATTTTATAAGAAAAAAGACATTATACTTGCATCAAAATATGAAATATAACATTAAAATAAAATAAATAACAATATAAAATAATGATGCAAAATGGACGTATCAGTGAGCGGTGCAGTGCGACTCGACGCGGCGACCATCCAGTGCGGCTCGACCAGACCAGGTCGGGTCTGATTGGTGAGTAGCGTGGAGTAGGTCCGGTGCGACCGATTCGGTTCGCTAGGTTACGAAAAAACCGTAGGAAAAAACCCGCAGTCGTGGCAGGTACAATCAGTAGCAAAATTGGGAAAATAAACTAAAATGGGTAAAATGTGCTACATGTTTAGCTAAATTAAGTAAAAGTTGAGAATTTTCGCTAATTGGGTAAAATCTGTCATAAATGTGAAATTTGGGGGTAAAATATGGAATTCGCCTTTTTATGGAAATACAATAGAAATCGTAGAGAGGGTCTCATTACTTTGATATTTTTTCAAAATTGTCCATGAAAACTAGTGGATAGAGACATAGAGTTACTGTTGGAGTTGAAATTAGTTGGAGAGCATTTTGGTCGATGTAGTCGATGCATGCACCACGAACTTGACATGATATGAACTAATATTGGAGGACCAAAGTGTGATAAACGTTGTTGAACATGCACGTTTTGCCAGCATGTGGAACATATATTGCCCCTGCTGGGTTCGACTCGAGCTTTAGGGTGGGATATTTGCAGGTGAGATCGATTCATCGATATGGTGTCTCTGTGCAACATTTGTAGTAGCGTGTAGCTTGTAGGCAGAAAAGGTGCGCGCGTGTATGTTTTGGACCAGCGAGTGTGTGTAGAGTTTGCTTGAAAACCAACGCTGCTATGCACACGACACTTCATGCACGATTTTTGCACGATGGTTCTCATCCATCCATCAAATCATTGAACCAAGTTCAGCACATCCATCAGATGGTCAATCGTGCAAGCATCGTGCATGAAGGATCCTCATCCATGTGTTTGTTTCATTATGCATGATGATGCTTAACTTTTCACGTATAAATTACCCAAGAAAATGAAACACATGCGCGTCCGGTGGACCGTCTCTATCAGCAAAGAGTTGCGAGACTCGCTCCAAAATTTTCTATGTAAAGCGTGGTCATTATCTATGTATGCTCGTGCTACTTTCGCGACCAAATTGTTGTAGAATAGAACGGCCTTTGGCAAAAGTAGAACTGGACACATTCGTGCGTCCGCGTGGAACTTCTTTCCCCCACGCCACAACTCATCTCTTTTAAGTTTTTTTATTACATGAACGTGCACATCTTTTCCTATTGGCGTCAATCATTTTAGTTCTCATCCGTCCATTTTTTTTTCAAAAGTCCGTACGACGATCTTGGTTACGACCAGCCGCGTGTATGGGCCGTTCCAAGCAGTTTCCGCAGTTTGAATGATCACTAAAATCGTGAAAGATGTACAATTTGGAGTGCTAGAACAAAGTGTAATAGGGAGATGAGTTGGTTGGGCGTGAGGAAGTCCAGTCCTTCCCCCTCCCGGCCCTCGCGTCGCCCTCCTGGGCGACTCGGGGGCAACTAGGGTTCCACGGCCGCCGCCACCCCCCTCCACTCCCTTCATCCCCTCGCCGCTACCGGAGACGGCCGCCGGGAAGCATGTGCGGGCGCCGGTGAAGGTGGCGGCGGGGATCTCGGCGCTCCATCCCCTCTCGGAGGCCTGCGGTTCCTGGGGCGGCGGCCCCAACCGGAGAGGCGGCGCCGTCGGGCGGTGGGCGGCGTTCGCAGGGGTGCTGGCCAGCGTGCCTGGCCGCGCGGGCGGCGAGTAGTTGGTGGAATCTGGCCGCGGCGCGAAGTTTCTTCGTCAGATCTGGAGGTTCGAAATCCCTCTCCCTGCTACCTCTCTCTCGCCGTCGGCGGTGGCTAGTGATTTGCTCTCTGGCCCTGGCGTTGGTGCGTGTTGGTGGCCAGCTAGGGGACCGGGGGAAACCTTGGCCGGTCCGGCGGCGGCAACGCCCAAGGGCGCTGCTTTCCTCCATGGGGGCACATCCGAGGTCCCCTGCTTCCACCCCGACTGTAACACCCCGGATGTAATTTTTCATATTTGTAACTCCAACTCTTGCCATTTTCGGCTATGTGTTATGATATTCACTTCGTGGTCGGGTTTTGTTTTCCGTGTTGCATTTTGTTCATGTTATGCATCTCATATCATGTCATCATGTGCATTGCATTTGCATACGTGTTCGTCTTTTGCATCCGAGCATTTTCCCCGTTGTCCGTTTTGCAATCCGGCACTCCCACCTCCTCCGGCGCACCCCTCTGGTTTTCTTTCGTGAGCGGGTGTCAAACGTTCTCGGAATGGACCGAGGCTTGTCAAGTGGCCTTAGTATACCACCGGGAGACCACCGGTCAAGTTTCGTTCCATTTGGAGGTCGTTTGGTACTCCAACGGTTAACCGGGTAACCGCAATGTCCGTTTGTGTGTGCAGCAAAAACCCCTCTCTAAACAGCCCAAAGCTCCTCTAAGCCATCTCCATGCTCTAGGTCGTTCGATCACGATCGTGTGGGCGAAAACCGCACCTCATTTGGAGCCTCCTAGCTCCCTCTACCTATTTATACACCTCCCCTCCCGAAGCATTTTCGTAGATAAAACCCTAAAAATCGCCCTCTCCGCAGCCGGACGCGTCCGCCGCCGCCGGACGAACCCGCCGCCGCGCCCGCACCAGTACGAAGCCGCCACGTGTCCAGCGCTGCCTCCACCGCGCCGGCCCGCGAAGCCCATCGCGAGCCCGCCGGGCCCCTGCCTCGCCGCCGCCCTTCGGCGGGCTCGCGATGGGCTTCGCGGGCCGGCGCGGTGGAGGCGGCGCTGGACACGTGGCGGCTTCGTACTGGTGCGGGCGCGGCGGCGGACGCGTCCGGCCGCGGAGAGGGCGATTTTTAGGGTTTTATCTGCGAAAATGCTTCGGGAGGGGAGGTGTATAAATAGGTAGAGGGAGCTAGGAGGCTCCAAATGAGGTGCGGTTTTCGCCCACATGATCGTGATCGAACGACCTAGAGCATGGAGATGACTTAGAGGAGCTTTGGGCTGTTTAGAGAGGGGTTTTTGCTGCACACACAAACGGACATTGCGGTTACCCGGTTAACCGTTGGAGTACCAAACGACCTCCAAATGGAACGAAACTTGACCGGTGGTCTCCCGGTGGTATACTAAGGCCACTTGACAAGCCTCGGTCCATTCCGAGAACGTTTAACACCCGCTCACGAAAGAAAACCAGAGGGGTGCGCCGGAAGAGGTGGGAGTGCCGGATTGCAAAACGGACAACGGGGAAAATGCTCGGATGCAAAAGACGAACACGTATGCAAATGCAATGCACATGATGACATGATATGAGATGCATAACATGAACAAAATGCAACACGGAAAACAAAACCCGACCACGAAGTGAATATCATAACACATAGCCGAAAATGGCAAGAGTTGGAGTTACAAATATGAAAAATTACATCCGGGGTGTTACACCGACCCTGCCCAGGTGAAAACCTTATATCCTCTCGGATTGGCGTCGGCGGCGCCTTGCGCGTCGTGACCTTGCTGAAGGCGCCGTTAGGGAGGCGGGATGCGGTGGGGAGGCGCTGCAGGTGAGGGATTGAGCTGCCTCCTCTTCATCGTCCGATTCCACGAAGCTTATCTCCGCCTAGTTGGACATGGACCGTGGCGGAGCGGCCGGCTAGGGATATCCCAAATCGAAGTGGCCGCACTATGTCCACCTTCCGATGTGAGGGCGACATTCTTCTAGCTCTAGGTGAGCTTCTCGAAATCCCGACGGTGCGGCGCCTACGAGCCATGGCGAGGAGGTAGGGTCCCTCTTTGGTGATAGAGATGGAAGATGTTGTTCCCCTTCTTCTCTAGGTGTTCCTGGAGCATGGCCATCTTCGAAGGTCGGCTATATCCTGCTCTGCTGCTCTGCTCTACTACATATATCCTAGTGTGGAGTGCTCGGCCTTTGCAAGCTGTAATCTTAATTTTCTTTTCATTAGCTGCTTGTGGAGGTTGTAGTCAGCGTTTGAGTCCAGTGTTTCCCATTGTATCGTTCTGACCGCTGTAATTTGGTTGTTTGTTGTAACTCCTGGCCAGTTGATGGCTTTGTTAATTCAAAGCCGGGCTCTTCGCGAGCCTTCGTTCTAAAAAAAAGAGGGCCCGTCGGATACTGCAGCCAAGTGCAATGGTTGGACGTCCCTCTGGAAGGTTAGAGTGTCATCGAAGCTGAAGATTTTTTCAATGGAGATTGTGTCAACATTCTCTTCCAATGGCTGAACTCCACTACCACGGCAACATGTCCACGACGTGCGTTTGCACTCTGTGTGGAACGGAGGATTCATGGCGACATGCATTGCTAAATTGTTCATTGCCAGAAGCGTTTGGTCGCTCTCATCCAAGGAGATGGCCGAGCACATGTGTGCTAATCAGAAGATGAATGCAAAGAACTGGATTTTTACCATGCACGAATCTTTGTTGTGTGATGAGTTGACTTAGATAGTGGTGAAATTTTATGTTGATGCAGTAGTAGCGAGGAACGGCGAGTATTGAGCTGTTGGCGTTGTGTGCCGTGATCATGGTGAGAACTGCCATGAAGCTTCAGCGATTACTTTCAGAGGAATTTCTGACATAGTGACACTCACAAGCTCTTGCAGTTAGAGAAGCACTGGCTATTCCTGATGATCTTTATGTTCAGAAAATTCACGTTCCTTGGGACTACAAAATCGTGGTGGATGATATCAAGCAGGGATCTTCAGTGGATTACGCAGCAATTATTCATGAAATCATAGAACACACAAAGGTTTTTACTACTCTGTAGTACCGTCCATGAGTTTTAGGAGCTCAAATTTCAAAGCTCACAATTTCGTAAAGCATGCTCTATACTTAGGAGTTGTCTGTCATTCTTGGTTAGGCCAGCCCAATTGTCATTTATTCGTACATGTAAACATTGTAAGGGGCTAAATAAAAGCTTCACGAGTTTGTCTAAGTGCCCTAGACTCGGTATGTGGCTCGACTGGGGCTTCCGAATGAGTTTCGGCTTCCGGCTTTTGATGTTAGGCTTAGGTGAGTGGTTTGGGTAGTGGCCCAGCTAGCACCCCCTCATCATATTGGATAGGAGTAGCGGCATATGTTGCCAAGATGATGGATTCAGACACATTGTTGTAATACTTTGTACGGTCCTCGAGAATAATCAATAAAGTGGCCGTATGCATCTCCCAGATACAGAGGCCGGGGGTCATCTTCCTTTTCTAAAAAAAAAACGAGTTTGTCAAAGAAATTAAAATCAGGAAACACGCGACCGAATTATTTGTGGCCCATCGTGGATCACTGATATTTTCTTTCAATAGATCACCATCGCCAAAGCTATGTATTGCATACTTCATGGTATAATTCTAGCTCGCCTATGGCGCGGGGCTACTTGGTCGGACTAGTACTGTAGCATCAGATGTGTTCTCTTTCTCTGTGGTTTCTTTATCAGGTTTTTAACTATTTACCGAGTTTTTTTAGTTTTTAGTTTAGTTTTATTTTATCTTCGCTTTTCTTTCATTTTCCCTTGTTTTTTTTGGTCTTTGTTTGGTTTCATTTGGTTTCCTTTTTTCTTTCTTTTCTTTAAAACATGTCTACATTTTCTTGTACACACCATACATTTTTTGGATACAGCAAGAACAGTTCTTATGCACATTAATATTTTCGAGATACACGATTAATAATTGTCAACTACTCCCTACGTTCCTAAATATAAGTCCTTTTAGAGATTTCAATATGGACTATATACGGAGCAAAATTAGTGAATCTACCCTCTAAATTATGTCTACATACATCCGTATGTAGTTCATATTGAAATCTCTAAAAAGACTTACATTTAGGAAGGGAGGGAGTATATGTTTTAATGTCTACTTTTTTCATACAAAGTGTAAAAAAACACTATACATCTTATATATGTTTAACATTTTTCAAATACAAGATTAACATTTTTTCAAATACATGTTTCTGAACTTGTTTTAGAATCCAGGTTAATTTTTTTCAAATACACATTGAATTTTTTCTGAATGATATGAAACATTTATAAAACTATGTAACATTTTTCTACATTTTCTAAATATATTTTTACAATGTTACAAGACTTTTTCAAATGTGTGAAAATTTCGTAATTGTAATATACATTTTTTTGAATGGTACGAAACATATATTTTTTAAATTGCATGAACATTTTTTATATTTTTAAACAATGGCATGTACGTTTTAAGAAATGCATGAATATTTTTGAAATGTCACATACTTTTTGTATGGTACAAATATATTTTTAAAAAGTTGAGTGAACATCTTTTTTACACTCCATGAACAATTTTTAAATGTGTGGTGAACACTTCTAAAAAATAAATAAATTATATATATATATATATATATATATATATATATATATATATATATATAGGAAAAATGCATCCTACTATCGGGTGTAGTTACACCCATTTCTCATAGACTACCATGTGATAGTATATACTCTACTTTATTAGCTGGGCAACTGAGGTTAATGCCAGCCCATCCGAGTTCGAGTCCCGCGCATGGTGCTCGCGGAGTTTCTCCTATCAAAAAATGCCAACAAGGGTTAGCCCTTGGGTTGGTCTCATTTTTTTAAGTATGTTTATATGCTATATCTAAGATACTTTAAAGTGATTTATATGAAAAATTTATGAGTGAGCTCATAGTTTTATTGTATTTGTGAAATATGTACACATTTGTACGCGAGATGGAGTATGCACAAAATATGGTACATACTACTAAAAAAGTAGTATGTATACTATCTAAACATTTTTATATACTATATACTACGCGTACATATGTACTATTTTTCAAACTATAAAGAAAAAAATGTGCCTGATGCCATCGTGGCGTCAGCCTGACGGGTGGCTACTAGGATGGCCCACTAACCGGTTACTTATAGGCGAGCCGAGCAATTGTCACGCACAAAGCGAGGCATAGCGACGCTCGATTATCATCAGTCTACCGATTTCTGATGGATATTCAGGTGCTTTGTTGTTCCTTTTTCCTTTCTCTAATCCTTTATTTCCGGTTGTGGCTGAAGGAGGTTGTGGCTAAATTTATGACAACCCTGAATCTCTGTTACTATTAAACAAGTAAACATATTCTTTGTTACACACACCCCAACACGTGTACACAAAACAATGAAAACGAATTACCACCGCACGATTAGATCCATTTAATTAGATCTAACCTTCAACGTAAAAACTAACCATCACCGAAAAGTACCCATAGCAATTACCACAGGCGGACGAAACTCTGCTAATCTCTGTTACTATTAAACAAGTAAACATATTCTTTGTTACACACACCCCAACACGTGTACACAAAACAATGAAAACGAATTACCACCGCACGATTAGATCCATTTAATTAGATCTAACCTTCAACGTAAAAACTAACCATCACCGAAAAGTACCCATAGCAATTACCACAGGCGGACGAAACTCTGCTAACGAACGAAAAGTTCCACGCGGCCGCGCCCGGAGAATTCACTAGGAGGATTTTCTTTCTCTGAGGATTTAGTAGTGGTAAAAAGGAAGAAAATGTACCGATCCTTGATTTTGGGACGTGGGATCTGGATGTTGTGGATTGCGGAACTGCAAACGCGATTTCTCCGGACGAATCCCATCATCGCGTCCCGCATGTCGTCCCTCTCTTCCATCATCTCCCAACTACCCTCATCGTCGTCCTTGCACACGCCACCCCGTCTGCGCCGCCCAGCAAGCACCCTTGGCGCCGTGCACACATGCCCGCCGATGACCAGGCGCCATGCCTCCTCGCTCGCGGCACTGCGGGTCAGGCCTGGGCCGCCTGGCCACGCACCTACCCACCCGCCGCTGCCCATGAACAACCACGCCTGTGCCCGCGAGATGGTGGCGCGGAGCCCTCTGCCGTTTCGCGATCTGCACTGCCTCCCTCGACCACCGCAATAGTACCGAATCCCCGTGTGGGACCTGCCCGCCGCAGATCGCGCCGGCTGCTTCACCACAGGTCGCTGCCACTTCATTGTTGCCACCGGTCGACGCCCCATAAGGGAAGGAGCCGACGTTGGAGGTGAGGGAGTCCTGGACTAAGGGGTCCTCGGGCGTCCGGCCTGTTGGACATGGGCCGGACTAATGGGCTGTGAAGATACAAAGACCGAAGACTTTCTCCCGTGTCCGGATGGGACTCTCCTTGGCGTGGAAGGCAAACTTGGCGACCAAATATGAAGATTCCTTTCTCTGTAACCGACTTTGTGTAACCCTAGTCCCCTCCGGTGTCTATATAAACCGGAAGGCTTGGTCCGTAGAGCATATATATAATCATAGTCATACAGGCTAGACTTCTAGGGTTTTAGCCATTACGATCTCGTGGTAGATCAACTCTTGTAATACTCATATTCATCAAGATCAATCAAGCAGGAAGTAGGGTATTACCTCCATTCAGAGTACCCGAACCTGGGTAAACATTGTGTCCCCTGTCTCCTGTTACCATCGACCTTAGACGCACAGTTCAGGACCCCCTACCCGAGATCCGCCGGTTTTGACACCAACATTGGTGCTTTCATTGAGAGTTCCACTGTGTCGCCCTCAAAAAGTTTGGTGGCTCCTTCAATCATCTACAACAATGCTGTCCAAGGGGACGTCTTCCTCCCCGGACAGATCTTCGTGTTCGGCGGCTTTTGTACTGCGGGCCAACTCGCTTGGCCATCTGGAGCCGATCGACAGCTATGCCCCTGGCCGTCAGGTCAGATTCGGGAGCTTGAAATACGCCGCAGACATCCGCGGGGACTTGATCTTCGACGGGTTCGAGACCGCGGCAGTCGCTCCCCGTCACCACGATGAACATGACTTAAATTTGTCATCGGACTATACCCAGGAGATAGCACCTGTGGCTGCTCCAGCCTTAGATCCGGAGCAGATCGCGCCATCCGAAGACAGGAAGCTCAACCCCACCACGGATGCCGCAGTCCCAGCGGCGTCCGAGCCGCACACAGACCCAACCTCGAGTGGAATCTATTTTACTGGAGCCTCGGACTCATTTCCGGCTACAGGTTCTGAACCATGTGCGTCCACAAGCGTCGAGCTCGATCAGCCACTGATCGTTGAATTCAGCTCCGCGAACATTTTTCGGCACTCGCCTTTGGGCGACGTGTTAAACTCGTTAAGAGCACTATCCTTAGCGGGGGGCTTAGAGCCGAACACTATCCGGTTTGAACTGGAGGCTGATGACGGGGAATTTCGCTTCCCACCCACCACCCACTTCATAGCCACTGTCGAAGACCTAACTGACATGCTCGATTACGGCTCCGAAGACATCGACGGTATGGACGACGATGCCGGAGAAGAGGAGGCCCAAAACCCGCCGTTTACCGGACGTTGGACGGCCACCTCCTCGTATGACGTATACATGGTGGACACACCTGAAGAGAACAAGGGCGATAACAAGAAGGATCCAGTCGAGGATAAACCTCCTGAGATACCACCAAAGCGCCGTCGTCAACGACGCCGCTCAAAATCATGCCGCAACAAAGATAGTAACACCGGCACAGGAGAAGATAATACTCCGGACGGTGCCGAAGATAATGAAGACCCCGTTGAAGCAACTTTCGAACAGGAGGAACGGGAAAATGGGCAAGTTAGCCCTGACGAGCAGGCCATAAACGAGGACTCGGAGGATAGTAATTACCTTCCACTCTTCGAGGATGAGGTGAGCCTCGGCAACGAGGATTTTATCGTGCCTGAGGAACCTCTCGAGCAGGAGCGCTTTAAGCGCCGGCTAATAGCCACTGCAAGGAGCCTGAAAAAGAACCAGCAGCAGCTTCAAGCTGACCAAGATCTGCTCAACGATAGATGGACTGATGTCTTGGCAGCCAAAGAATACGGCCTTAAGCGCCCAACCAAAAGTTACCCGAAGCGCAAATTGCTACCCCAGTTCGATGATGAGGCACCAGAGCCCGTACCATCATCGCGCAATGCGGCTGACCGACCACCACGTGACCTTCGGCATGAGCTGGACAGTAGAGCAGGACATACCAGATCGATCTACGGATCACGAGGACGTGCCCCGACACGTGACAACGGCTATCTATCTGGACGTGACAAGCTTAGTCACGCCCGGGCCGAAAACCACAGACGGACTCCATCGGAGCTACGTCGCAATATGGCCCGATATAGAGGCGCCGCACACCCTCTTTGCTTCACTGACGAGGTAATGGAGCACGAATTCCCAGAAGGGTTTAAACCCATGAATATCGAATCATATGATGGAACAACTGATCCCGCGGTATGGATCGAGGATTTTCTTCTCCATATCCATATGGCTCGCGGAGACGACCTTCACGCCATCAAATACCTCCCACTAAAACTCAAAGGGCCAGCTCGGCAATGGTTAAACAGTCTGCCTAAAAACTCTATTGGCAGCTGGGAGGATTTGGAAGACGCCTTCCGCGACAACTTCCAAGGTACATATGTCCAGCCACCGGATGCTGATGACTTAAGTCACATTGTCCAGTAGCCCGGAGAGTTAGCCAGGAAGCTCTGGACTAGGTTCTTAGTTAAAAAGAACCAAATCGTCGACTGTCCGGACGCGGAAGCCCTAGCGGCCTTCAAACACAGCTTCCGGGACGAGTGGCTCGCCCGCCACCTCGGTCAAGAAAAACCAAAATCCATGTCAACCCTTACCGCTCTGATGACCCGCTTTTGCGCGGGAGAAGACACCTGGCTTGCTCGTACAAGCAACAACGCCAGCGATCCGGGCACTTCAGAAGTCCGAGACGGCAATGGGAAGCCACGGCGCAGTAAACACAAACGTCGCAATGATAATGAAAGAACGCACGACACAATGGTTAACGCCGGATTCAGCGGCCCCAAACCCGGTGAACGGAAAAAGGCATTCAAGGCAAACAGAGACGGACCATCCAATTTAGATAAGATATTGGATCGGCCCTGCCAGATTCATGGCCACCCCGATAAACTAGCTAATCATACCAACAGAAGTTGTTGGGTATTCAAGCAGGCCGGCAAGCTCAACGCCGAACACAAGGGGAGGAGGCCGCCAGGTGATAGCGACGACGAAGAGACTCACCAACCAAATACCGGGGGTCAGAAGCAATTTCCCCCCGAAGTAAAAACAGTGAACATGGTATACGCGACACACAACTCTACAGGGGAGCAGGAGAAGCACTCCCTCCGGACTAAGGATCATACTACGGCAACCTCAGCCAAAGTACAAAGCGGTCTTATTAAACCGCATACCTTGTCGGCCATTAAGCCACCGGTCTCCATTCAACAAGATAGACCAATTTCGGAGCTGGACTACCAGTTCGGCTTCCCGATACATCTCCAACGTATCTATAATTTTTGATTGCTCCATGCCATATTATCTTCTGTTTTGGACATGGGCTTTATTATACACTTTTATATTATTTTTGGGACTAACCTATTAACCGGAGGCCCAGCCCAGAATTGCTGTTCTTTTGCCTATTTCAGAGTTTCGCAGAAAAAGAATATCAAACGGAGTCCAAACGGAATGAAACCTTCAGGAACGTGATTTTCAGAACGAACGTGATCCAGAGGACTTGGACCCTACGTCAAGACTTCAACCGAGAAGCCACGAGGTAGGGGGCGCACCTACCCCCCCAGGCGCGCCCTCCACCCTCATGGGCCCCACGTTGCTCCACCGACGTACTTCTTCCTCCTATATATACCTACGTACCCCCAAACTACCAGATACGGAGCCAAAAACCTAATTCCACCGCCGCAACCTTCTGTACCCGTGAGATCCCATCTTGGGGCCTATTCCGGAGCTCCGTCGGAGGGGGCATCGATCACGGAGGGCTTCTACATCAACACCATAGCCTCTCCTATAAAGTGTGAGTAGTTTACCTCAGACCTTCGGGTCCATAGTTATTAGCTAGATGGCTTCTTCTCTCTTTTTGGATCTCAATACAATGTTCCCCCCCTCTCTCGTGGAGATCTATTCGATGTAATCTTCTTTTGCGGTGTGTTTGTTGAGACCGATCAATTGTGGGTTTATGATCAAGTTTATCTATGAACAGTATTTGAATCTTCTGAATTCTTTTATGTATGATTGGTTATCTTTGCAAGTCTCTTCGAATTATCAGTTTGGTTTGGCCTACTAGATTGATATTTCTTGCAATGGGAGAAGTGCTTAGCTTTGGGTTCAATCTTGCGGTGTCCTTTCCCAGTGATAGTAGGGGCAGCAAGGCACGTATTGTATTGTTGCCATCGAGGATAACAAGATGGGGTTTATATCATATTGCATGAGTTTATCCCTCTACATCATGTCATCTTGCTTAAAAAGTTACTCTGTTCTTATGAACTTAATACTCTAGATGCATGCTGGATAGCGGTCGATGTGTGGAGTAATAGTAGTAGATGCAGGCAGTAGTCGGTCTACTTGTCTCGGATGTGATGCATATATACATGATCATACCTAGATATTCTCATAATATGCTCAATTCTATCAATTGCTCAACAGTTGTAAGGGCATATTTATCCCTAAGATATTTTGGTGATTGATGACAATGCTTTTGCGGAGTAATCGTGTGCATTGAGTGTTTTCAGAGATTCATCCTTTGGCACGAGACGATTCCCTCCCATCAGAGTTTGAAGTGAAGACGGTGTAGTCCTTTCGAATTAGTTTGGTGGACTAGTTTCATAGGGATCACCGTACTATCAAGAGGAGGTCCGCTTTGGCAAGGCTAGGGTGGAATCAACACGTACACATCCTCTTTACACCCTCCGCGCCTTTCCGCTTCATTGGAGCTTTGCTTCCTCTCTCCTTGGGCTGAGTCTGGTCCTAGATGCAGTACCGCGGTACCCAGCGGTAGTACCGCTTGGGGGTCACAAGCGGCAGTACCGCTCCGCAGCGGTAGTACCGCTGGTGGGTCCTCAGCAGTAGTACCGCTACGGTACCAGGCCCCTACCGCCTCGATTCGAGGGGCCTTTTTCCGTGTCAGATAGTGCGGTACTTCGCAGCGGCAGTAGGGCGGCAGTACCGCTCACGAGCGGTAGTACCGCCCAACCGCCGCAGCAGTACCGCTCGGATCTGTCCTCTCCTGCCCTCCAGGCTCCAAAGTAGTACCGCCCTGGGGAGCGGTAGTACCGCTGTAACCAGCGGTAGTACCGCTGCCTCCTGCGGTAGTACCGCCCTCTACGGGGCTGTTGTGGGGGTAACGGTTGGATTCCCCCCCCCCCCACTATATAAGGAGGTCTTCTTCCCCAAAGTTGACCTACCTTTTCCCCAAAAAAAAGCTCCATTGTTGCTCCAAGCTCCATTTTCGCCCGATCTCTCTCCCTAGCCAATCAAACTTGTTGATTTGCTCAGGATTGGTTGAGAAGGCCCCGATCTACACTTCCACCAAGAGAAATTTGATTCCCCCCACTTATCCCTAGCGGATCTTGTCACTCTTGGGTGTTTGAGCACCCTAGACGGTTGAGGTCACCGCGGAGCCATAGTCCATTGTGGTGAAGCTTTGTGGTGTCGTTGGGAGCCTCCAATTAAGTTGTGGAGATTGCCCCAACCTTGTTTGTAAAGGTCCGGTCGCCGCCTTCAAGGGCACCAATAGTGGAATCACGGCATCTCGCATTGTGTGAGGGCGTGAGGAGAATACGGTGGCCCTAGTGGCTTCTTGGGGAGCATTGTGCCTCCACACCGCTCTAACGGAGACGTACTTCCCCTCAAAAGGAAGGAACTTCGGTAACACATCCTCGTCTCCACCGGCTCCACTCTTGGTTATCTCTTACCTTTACTTTCGCAAGCTTATATTGTGTTGTATCCCTTTCTTGCTTGCGTGCTTGTTGTCATTGCATCATATAGGTTGCTCACCTAGTTGCATATCTAGACAACCTATTTTGATGCAAAGTTTAAATTTGGTAAAGAAAAGCTAAAAATTGTTAGTTGCCTATTCACCCCCCTCTAGTCAACTATATCGATCCTTTCAATTGGTATCAGAGCCTCGTCTCTTTATTAAGGACTT
Source organism: Triticum aestivum (assembly GCF_018294505.1). Taxonomy (NCBI): domain Eukaryota; kingdom Viridiplantae; phylum Streptophyta; class Magnoliopsida; order Poales; family Poaceae; genus Triticum; species Triticum aestivum. The sequence goes on along the minus strand of NC_057814.1, from coordinate 125,331,214 downwards.
TACCGTCCGAAGAGTATGGTTGACGTCGTAGACGGTGTGGAGGAGCACTCCGGTGTGAATCCGGTCTCGTCTACGGGAGATGGGGGAACCGCGGTCTCTCGTGAGGAATTAAATGTGGCGTTGGACACATTGAAAACCTCCATGACTACCGAGGTCGAAAGCATGTTTAATAAATACTTAGAAGGGCTTAAGCTTTCCACCGCACCGTTGAAAGTGGGTGATCCCGCCAACAAGGTGACGGATGCTACCTCCGACAAAGGGGAAGCTACTAGCGAGAAAGCTCCTTCTTCTAGTGGTAAAAATGGGCACCGGCATCTTTGCCCATGTGGAACCTCCACCTGTCTATGGTGGACCGCTCCCTTCCACTCATTTAAATCATGCCGGCCCGGCTCCTAAGATTGAGAAGAATGTAGATTTTGATTCTTGGGTCTATCGTTTTAAGCGTCATTTAAATCATGTGAACACTAACCTTTGGAGAATCATTGAAGAAGGTTTTTATCCGCATGACCGAAGTAACTTCACTCCTAGAGAAGTTGTGGATCATCAATTCAATGAGAATGCTCTCTTCATCATCCAAGAAGCAATCCCACCCGAAGATCTTCCTCATCTCCGGCCCTACACCGTGGCCAAAGATGCTTGGCTCCAAGTTGTTTCCCTCTATCGGGGAAGCGCAAGCATTCAACGCTCCAACTATGAAGTGGTGCAAGATGAAGCCGACGAGTTTGCAATGAAAGAAGATGAAGAACCTCGTGAGCTTTTTCGGAGAGTAACCAAACTCGCGGTCTCTCTCCGAGATCATGGAAGTAAGGACACGGATGACAATTGGATCAAGCGCAAATTCCTCAAGGCAATGATGCCCTACCACAAAGCCATGTCCTCCGTAATTCGTCAAAGGTCGGACTTCCACACCTTGTCCTCAAGTGAAGTGTTGGATGAGTTTGTTGCTATGAGCATCTTGGACAATGCGGTTCTTCGCTCTCAAAGAGTAAAGAAGCCCAACCTTGCTCTAAAGGCCAAGGTTAGTATGGAGGAAGAGGATGAAGAGGAAGAAGAGGAGGGCAACCTCGAAGATACGAAGTATGCCTATCATGAACACATGGCTCTTGCTTCAAGGCAATTTTGGAGCAAGAAGAACACAAGGCCAAACTTCAACAAGAACAATTCAAGTGGCGCAAAGGGCAAGCAACGAGTGAGGACTTGCTTCAATTGTGGCAATGTGAGCCACTTTGTTGCGGAGTGCCCTTACGAGAAGGGGGAAGACAATGGTGGCAAGCTCATTAGAAAGGACAAGGCCAAGTCGTTCCCCAACAAGAGCAACTTCACCAAGAAGACTCCTCCCAAGGCATTGGTGGTACAAGAAGAGTACAATGAGGATGATGACGATGATGAAGATGGTGAGTCGGTTGCCATGGCCTCCGTTGCCATTGCGATGACTCCACGGATGTCTCTCTTCGACTCACCCAATGAGAACATCACCGCCAAGTGCCTCATGGCTAAAGCCACCAACAAGGTAACCCCCAACATCAAAACTACCATCATTAATCATCCTTCTTCGACGGATAGCATTGATGAACATGAGGGGACAAATGTGGAGGAAAATGAGTTTGAGACCTTTATGGGTAAACTCAAGGGTAAATCCAAGAAGCACTTCGTTGCTCTCTTGGAACAACTTGGTGAAGCCAATGACATGATCGAGGCTCACGAAGATACCATCTCTAAGATGGAGGGGCATAGTCGTGACTATGCCGATGAGATTTCGGATCTTTCCAATGCTCTTGACGAAGAGCGTGGTCTTCGTTTGGCTCTTGAGGAGTCATACAACGATGATCATGCTAAGTTAAAGAAAGATCTTGATCATGCTCTTGTTGTGTCTCGTGTGCTAAACTCCGAGAAGGCAAAACTTGGGGTTGATCTTGCTAGACTTAAAGAGGAGTTTGACATTCTCGACAAGGCTCACAAAGTCTTGAAGGGTGTTCATGCTAGCCTCAAGGAGTCTCATGATCAACTCCAAGTAAAGCTAACTAAGGAGAAAGCCACCTTTCCTCATATGGTGTTAATTGATAATGCAAATGCTACTAACCCTTGTTGTGAGCATGTGCATCTTGTTGAGGAGAATGCTAAGTTGAAGGAGCAACTTGAGAAAGGCCTTGTGTCATGCATACAAGGTGAGAAGAACCTCAACGACCTTTTGAGAAACCAAAAGGAAGTTGTGGCCAAGGAGGGGATTGGGTTCGCACCCAAGCCCAAGAACAAGAAGAAGAATGACAAGACCAAACGACCTCCTCCTCTCAAGCAAACTTTTGTGAAGGAGGGAGAGGGTGCTTCCAAGGAGAAGAAGAACAATGCGAAGGGTGACGGTGTCAAGAAGGGCAATACCACCCCATCCAACAAAGCCGGCGACTTTAATCCTTCTTATGTGTTATGCCGTGCTAGTGATGGGCATGTTTATGCCAAATTTGTTGGTTCCCCTCATGAGTACCTTGAATGGTCTATTTGGGTTCCTAAGACCCTTGTTGCTAACATCAAAGGACCCATTACAAAATGGGTACCTAAAAACAAGCATTGATCTCTTGTAGGTGTTTGCTTCCGGTGGGGGATCATGGTTGCTCGATAGTGGAGCTACAAATCATATGACCGGAAGCAAGGACTTGGTGGTGGACGTGCACAAGATTCCATCTATGCCCACCAATGTCGAGTGGGGTGATGCCTCGTCCTCTAAGGTATTGGGACTCGAGTAGTCATTTCTCATGATCTCACGATCGAGAAAGTCATGCTTGTTGAGTCCCTTGCATATAATTTACTTTCCGTTCGTCAGCTTGCTATCATGGGCTTTGCCACCTTCTTTGATATTGATACCGTGGCCCTCTTGTGGAGCAAGACTCTTAAAGTAGCCTTTGTTGGGCATGTCGAGAACGGTCTCTATGTGATTAACTTTTCGGAGCGACCCAGTAAGACCGCGACATGCCTAATGGCTAAAGTTGACGTGGGATGGCTTTGGCATCGCCGTTTAGCCCATGTAAATATGAGATCTTTGCAAAGTCTTCTCAAGGGGGACCATGTCCGTGGACTAACGAACGTTAGTTTTGCTAAAGATCGTGCTTGCAGTGCTTGTATCGAAGGAAAGCTTCATGAGAAGGCTCACCCTCCCACGACTCTCATTTACTCGAAGAGGCCTTTGGAGCTCCTTCATTTGGATCTCTTTGGGCCTCCATCCTTTGATAGTCTTGGGGGTAGAAAGTATTGCTTGGTAATTGTGGATGACTATTCAAGATACACTTGGGTGTATTTCTTCAAGAGGAAGAGTGAGACCCAACAAACCGTCATTGACTTTGCAAATGAAGCCCAACGTCAACACAATGCAAAGATCTTGACAATAAGAAGTGACAACGGCACCGAGTTCAAGAACTACACCTTGGATGAGTTTCTTAGTGATGAGGGGATCAAGCATCAATATTCCGCACCTTACACCCCTCAACAAAACGGTGTTGCGGAGAGGAAGAACCGGACGTTGATGGATGCCGCAAGGACCATGATGGCGGAGTTCAAGTCTCCATACAACTTTTGGGCCGAAGCCATCAACACCGCGTGTCATGCATCCAATCGGCTCTACCTCCGCAAGGGCTTGAACAAGACTCCGATATGAGATACTCACCGGTAACAAGCCCAACCTCAAGTACTTTCGGGTGTTCGGGTGTAAGTGTTTCATTCTCAAGAAAGGTGTTCGGTTGTCTAAATTTGAGGCTAGAGCATATGAGGGCATATTTGTTGGTTATGCTACAAACTCTCATGCTTACCGTGTCCTCAATAAATCCACGGGACTTATTGAGGAGACGTGTAACGTGGAGTTTGATGAGAATAACGGCTCCCAAGTGGAGCAAAGTGGCACTTGTGATGTAGGTGATGAAATTCCTCCTCAAGCCATAAGAAGAATGGGTGTTGGTTTTATCCTACCCATTGAGGAACCCCTTGTGGCCGAAGGAGAAGGACAATGCTCCACTCAAGTGGAGCCATCACCAACCCAAGGCCCACACGCTTCCGAAAGAACAAAGTGAAGGCCCTCAACCTCATGAACAAGACCAAGGGCAAAATCATGATCAAGACGGTGGAGACACACCAAGTGATGCCCAAGGTCAAGTTCTCTCCTCCGAGCAAGTTCAAGATCAAGAACAAGCTCAAGACGGCGCTCAAGATGATCAAGTGACCGCTCCTCAACTCACCTCCGAGGAGGAATTGGAGCGTCGTGCCGCCAAGATTGCTTCCAAGCTCTCCACCAAGGGTCATCTCATGAAGAATGTACTTGGAAGCATTCAAAAGGGGGTAAGCACTCGTAGACAATTGGCAAACTATTGTGAACATCACGCGTTTGTCTCTTGTGTGGAACCCCAAAAGGTATATGAAGCTCTCGAAGATCCCGATTGGCTCAATGCCATGCATGAAGAACTCAACAACTTCGAGTACAACAAGGTGTGGAGATTAGTGCCAAGGCCAATGGGGAACCACAATGTCATTGGAACGAAGTGGATATTCAAGAACAAGAAAGATGCTCATGGGACCATCATCCGCAACAAGGCATGATTGGTGGCACAAGGCTACTCCCAAGTCGAGGGTATCGACTACGGTGAAACCTTTGCTCCCGTTGCTCGCCTTGAATCTATTCGTTTGTTGATTGCTTATGCTTCTCATCACAACTTTAAGTTGCAACAAATGGACGTGAAGAGTGCTTTTCTTAATGGACCTATTAATGAGTTGGTGTATGTCAAGCAACCCCCTGGGTTCGAGGATCCCTACTTTCCAGATCATGTGTATCAACTCGATAAGGCACTCTATGGCCTTAAACAAGCCCCACGTGCGTAGTATGACCACCTTACCGAGTTGTTACAAGATCGTGGGTTTGAAGTTGGGCTAATCAACCCCACTCTTTTTACTAAGAAGGTCAAAGGGGAGTTGTTTGTGTGCCAACTATATGTTGATGACATTATCTTTGGTTCCCCTAACAAAGCTTTCAATGAGGAATTTGCCGCACTCATGACCTCAAAGTTCAAGATGTCTTCCATGGGAGAGTTGAAGTTCTTTCTCGGTTTCGAAGTAAAGCAAAGAAGAGAAGGAACCTTCATCAACCAAGCCAAATACACTCAAGACATGCTCAAGAGATTCAAGCTAAGTGATGTCAAGCCGGCGTCCACTCCAATGCCCACCAAGTGCCAACTTGACATCGATCCCAATGGTAAAGCGGTGGATCAAAAGGTATATCGCTCCATGATTGGTTCATTACTTTACCTTTGTGCATCTAGACCGGATATCATGTTGAGTGTGGGAATTTGTGCACGTTTTCAAGCCGCACCTAAGGAAAGCCACTTTGTGGCGGTCAAGCGAATCTTTCGATATTTGGCTCATACCCCAAACTTTGGCTTATGGTACCCAAGAGGAGCAAACTTCAAGCTTGTAGGGTATTCAGACTCCGATTGGGCGGGAGACAAAGTGGATAGGAAGTCCACTTCCGGAGGGTGCCAATTCCTTGGTTGCTCTTTGGTAAGTTGGTCTTCTAAAAAGCAAAGTTGTGTGTCTCTCTCGTCCACCGAAGCGGAGTATGTGGCGGCCGGGAGTTGTTGTGCACAACTCTTATGGATGAGGCAAACTTTAAAGGACTACGGTGTCATTTGTGACAAATTGCCTCTTTGGTGTGACAATGAAAGTGCCATCAAGATTTCTCTCAACCCGGTGCAACACTTCAAGACGAAGCATATTGAGATTCGATATCACTTCATCCGGGATCATATTAGGCGAGGGGAGATCGAGCTCAACTATGTCAACGCTCATGATAACCTTGCAGATATTTTCACGAAGCCGTTGGATGAAGCAAGATTTCGCGAGTTAAGGCATGAGCTAAATATCATTGATTCGAGCAATGTTGCTTGAGCACTTGCACTCCCCACCATACTCGACTTGTTATCTTATTTAGGTGTAGGCATGGACATAGGGGGCGTGTTGTTCTCTTAATGAACTCTCCCTCCCTTTATTATGCATAAATTGATCAACTCTTTCACATTAGCCATTTTTTTATGGTACTTGTGCTTCAAAGACGAGTTTTGGTCATGGGCCCAAGGATAATTCTTCGCGGTGCCATACCAATTGACTCAAACATAGGTGGCCTCGGCCACCGCCCTCTCTTGTAGAGGTGTGTGGTTCTTGTCCTCGTGCTGATGCTTTTGTTGCTGTGTGTTTTGCTCTCTTTTCTTGCCGTTTGTTTCTCTCTTCTTTTGAGCTAAGCCTCTGTGTCTAGTCTTTGGAGTATTGGCTGGGCGGTACTACAGCTGGTGGTGCGCGGTACTACCGCTTATGTTGACAAGCGGTACTACCGCCCACCCAAGCGGTACTACCGCTGGGGGCGGGATCAGGGGTTATGTCGGGGCAGGGGGAGGTTTCTCCTCCCCCATACCCATTCGCACCACCCCTTCATCCCTTTCCCTCTCTCCAGCGACTCCTCACCGCGGGAGGGCTCCGGCGGGCCGCCGTCTCCGGGCCATCCCTCTCCATTCCCTTCAGTGGAGTCGATCCCCACCTCGGCCTCTTGCCATGGATGCCGGTATTGCCCTCGTTCTTTCTCTCTTTTTGTCTAGTTGTCAGGTCTAATGTTTTTGGGGCAATAGTGGTTGCATCTCTAGATTTTTGGCTAAATCTCGGCTTGAGTAGTTTGGAGAAGGCGTCTAGACTATGTGGATTAAGTTTTGGTAGGAGTATTTTTGAATTTGGCAGTCCGGTAGTGCCGGATCTGACCACGGCAGTAGGAACCGCCGGTTCCCCGTCTTGCGCGGTACTACCACTCCCGCTGGGGCGGTACTACCGCTAGGGCTGTACTGCCGCCTATGGCCAGCGGTACTACCGCTGTCTACCAGATTCCATCATTCCCTACCTTTGTTTGATCCATGTTGTTTTGTTTGGAGGCTTACATTTTTTTCTTTCGTGTTGGTTTTCTGTTCGTGTGTTTGGTTCCAGGTGATGAACATCCTGAGTAGCAAGTCCGCCGTGTCAACCCCGGGCGTTCAACGTCAAAGCGGTACCGCACATCTGAGTCTGCTGGTGGTTCCTCCAGTGCTCCACCGCCGCCAGTGGGTGCTTCCTCAAGTGCTAATCCTCGACGTCAGAAGAAACTTGCCAACAGGCCGAAGCCAAGGGCCAAGACTATGCCTGAGATGTCCGCGAAGGATTTCTGGGCAAAGCGTCGCCGCAACCCCTATGCGGAAGACCAAGAACCCAGTTTGGTCAACCGCCCGTTCTGGAACCGCTTTCAGTTTGCCATCTACTTTGATGTGATCAAGGCCAAGAAGAATCTCTTTGTTAATGTTCGCTCCATCGACACGGATGCCATGGAGAAGGATCCTGAATACTTGGTGAAGCTCTTCAGATGTGTACTCAGCTCAACATTCTTAGAATCATGCAGTTCAACAAGGACTTTGATGCAGATTTGGTGGCTCAGTTCTTTGCTACTGTCCATCTTGGAACTGATGAAGAAAGGACTCTGACCTGGATGACAAATGGCAAGTTACTGTCTGTCAAGTGGAAGGCCTTCATGGAGTTACTTCATGTGGAAGATCGCGGGCTTGAGACTCCTGTTGGCTTTCGCCCTCACCACAACGTCAACTCCACTCACAAGCAAGCTCTCTGGCCCTACTGCACTGTGAAGGTTCACCCTGTGACTAAGAAGGAGACCTATGAGTTGTCTGCCTACCTGGACATCCTTCATCGTGTCTTTCGAGAGACCCTCTTTCCTCGCATCGGGAATCTGGATATGGTTCACTCCTATCTGATGGATATGCTTCTCTTCTGCCAGCGTGAGAAGGAAGCAAACACTGGCGAGTCCCTGGACATCTCTCATGTTATGTGGTCTGAACTTCTCACTGCCATTTCTGAGCGCAAGTGCCCGATCTATGGTCCATTCCTCATGTTGCTCATTGAGAAGGCCTGGAGACGTTCCTTTCCCGCGGAGCAGCTGGAAACTGGAGAGTTGGTTTCTCATGAGATCAAGCGTCTGAGGAAGAAGGATAATTGGGGCACCTCCGTTCCTACATCTGGGGTTCCGTCTTCTGCTGCTGCCATGGAGACCGAGGGCGAGGATGAGGCCGATGATGACGATGAGGATTATGTGCCTTCTGGGACAGAGCCTTCTGCGGCAGAGCCCTCTTGGGCAAAGAAGCTCAAACACAAGATGAAGAAGCTGTTCTGCATGGAGTCTCACGGTCAGTACATGACTCATGTGGCTGAGAAGAAGGCAAGGGGACGTCACAAGGAACTTATGCGTCAGTTGGGTGCGACAGTCACCAGCGGCTCTGAGGGTCAGATCACTGAGGAGGAGGAGTGGATCCAGCAGCACTGTCCGTGGACCGATTCAGATGTCGAGCAGTTTCCAGCCGAGGATGGTGGTGCAGATGATCACGCAGAGTCCTGATGTTCGAGATCCTCAGCATGCTCTCACCTGGAGCCGTAGGTTAGCTCTTTGCCCCTTTTGGTGTCTCGATGCCAAAGGGGGAGAGAGTTTAGGGATTTGCATCATTGTGTTGCGAGTGTGTCTTTGTCTTTGTGCTTTCGTTGTGTTTGCTACCTTGTGCTTTGTTTGGTTTTGTGTTCCGTGAGACCTAAGTTCCAGTCATATGGTGTGAGACATATGCTACCTTATCCTTATCATATCTTTATCTATGTCTCTAGTCTTTTGGTATCTCATGAGTTGCATGCTTATTATGTTATATATCCTGCTCTCTTGAATCACGCTTAGGTTGTTGGTCTCTAAAATACAGGGGAGTGTTGATCCTAGTATGTGTGTCGTGCAGTCCAAAGCACTTATCTTGATGGCACACATCTAGGGGGAGCCCGTCTATATTTTAGAGACTTGGGGGTTTGCTTGTGTCTTTTGTCTTTTCCCGTTTGTGCAAATCCCGTATTGTCATCAATCCACCAAAAAGAGGGAGATTGTAAGGGCATATTTATCCCTAAGATATTTTGGTGATTGATGACAATGCTTTTGCGGACTAATCGTGTGCATTGAGTGTTTTCAGATATTCATCCTTTGGCACGAGACGATTCCCTCCCATCAGAGTTTGAAGTGAAGACGGTGTAGTCCTTTCGAATTAGTTTGGTGGACTAGTTTCATAGGGATCACCGTACTATCAAGAGGAGGTCCGCTTTGGCAAGGCTAGGGTGGAATCAACATGTACACATCCTCTTTACACCCTCTGCGCCTTTCCGCTTCATTGGAGCTTTGCTTCCTCTCTCCTTGGGTTGAGTCTGGTCCTAGCGGTAGTACCGCGGTACCCAGCGGTAGTACCGCTTGGGGGTCACAAGCGGCAGTACCGCTCCGCAGCGGTAGTACCGTTGGTGGGTCCTCAGCAGTAGTACCGCTATGGTACCAGGCCCCTACCGCCTCGATTCGAGGGGTCTTTTTTCGTGTCGGATAGTGCGGTACTTCGCAGCGGTAGTAGGGAGGCAGTACCGCTCACGAGCGGTAGTACCGCCCAACCGCCGCGGCAGTATCGCTCGGATCTGTCCTCTCCTGCCCTCCAGGCTCCACGGTAGTACCGCGCTGGGGAGCGGTAGTACCGCTGTAACCAGCGGTAGTACCGCCCTCTACGGGGCTGTTGTGGGGGTAACGGTTGGATTGTCCCCCCCCCACTATATAAGGAGGTCTTCTTCCCCAAAGTTGACCTACCTCTTCCCCAAAAAAAAGCTCCATTGTTGCTCCAAGCTCCATTTTCGCCCGATCTCTCTCCCTAGCCAATCAAACTTGTTGATTTGCTCGGGATTGGTTGAGAATGCCCCGATCTACACTTCCACCAAGAGAAATTTGATTCCCCCACTTATCCCTAGCGGATCTTGTTACTCTTGGGTGTTTGAGCACCCTATACGGTTGAGGTCACCGCGGAGCCATAGTCCATTGTGGTGAAGCTTTGTGGTGTCGTTGGGAGCCTCCAATTAAGTTGTGGAGATTGCCCCAACCTTGTTTGTAAAGGTCCGGTCGCCGCCTTCAAGGGCACCAATAGTGGAATCACGGCATCTCGCATTGTGTGAGGGCGTGAGGAGAATACGGTGGCCCTAGTGGCTTCTTGGGGAGCATTGTGCCTCCACACCGCTCCAACGGAGACGTACTTCCCCTCAAAAGGAAGGAACTTCGGTAACACATCCTCGTCTTCACCGGCTCCACTCTTGGTTATCTCGTCCCTTTACTTTCGCAAGTTTACTCGTGTTATATCTCTTATTTGCTTGCGTGCTTGTTGTCATTGCATCATATAGGTTGCTCACTTAGTTGCATATCTAGACAACCTATTTTGATGCAAAGTTTAATTTGGTAAAGAAAAGCTAAAAATTGTTAGTTGCCTATTCACCCCCCTCTAGTCAACTATATCGATCCTTTCAACAGTACTTTGTTCACCCACCGCAAATACTTATGCTCTTGAGAGAAGCCACTAGTGAAACCTATGGCACCCGGGTCTATTTTCCATCATATTAATCTCCCGACAACAAGCTATTTCTGGCGCCGTTTTTATTTTACTTTCTTTACTTTGCATCTTTATCATAAAAATACCAAAAATATTATCCTATCATATCTATCAGATCTCACTCTCGTAAGTGACCGTGTAGGGATTGACAACCCCTTATCGCGTTGGTTGCGAGGATTTATTTGTTTGTGTAGGTGCGAGGGACTCGTGCGTGGCCTCCTACTGGATTGATACCTTGGTTCTCAAAAACTGAGGGAAATACTTACGCTACTTTGCTGCATCACCCTTTCCTCTTCAAGGGAAAACCAACGCAGTGCTCAAGAGGTAGCAAGAAGGATTTCTGGCGCCGTTGCCGGGGAGTCTACGCAAAAGTCAACATACCAAGTACCCATCACAAACCCTTATCTCCCGCATTACATTATTTGCCATTTGCCTCTCGTTTTCCTCCCCCCACTTCACCCTTGCCGTTTTATTTGCCCTCTCTTTTCCGTTTGCTTGTCGTTATGGCTAGTCCCTTATCTTCTCCATTGTCTTCCGAGAATGAAGTTCTAAATTTTAAGCAAAGGGAGGGGGAAAATCTGAAAGATGCTTGGTATAGAATTTGCAATGCTCAAAATAGATCTACCAGGAAGCAATCTACTTCTGTGCTTCTCCGCAATTTTTATGTAGGCGCTACTCCTTGGTACAGATATATCCTTGATACCATTACCGGAGGGAATTTCTTGGGTAGCCATACTTTTGATTCTTATAATGCTATGATAGATTTGTTTGGCTCACCACCTCTTTTGGTTAATGGAACTATGTTAACTTTGGAGCATGTAATGCAAAGACTTGAAATTATTGAAAATAAAGTTGCTACCGTAGAGTTAATCGAAAATTTGGATAAAAAGATCCACAACCAAATTACCCAATATGGATCTAAAGTAGGAGTCACTTTGAAAAATATTAAGGAGAAGGAACCCATAGTTAATGAAAGAATAAATCAGGATTCCACTAGAATCGATAAACTTGAGGGTATAATTACCAACTTGGGAACCGCTTTTTCTTCCGTAAAGAATATTCCAAGTCCTCCAACTAAAATTGCCAAGCTTATGTATGTTCCTAAAAATAAGGGTGAATCCTCTAGTAAGGAAACTGGGGATCTCAAATCTATAAGTATTCATCCCAATCTTTTCGCTATCATTAAGGAACCATTTTCTACAAATGAATTTTTCGGTTATGTGCCTAGAAGATTGATGATTAATAAAAAGAAAGAAACTCCTAAGGATGATAGATGTCTCATTGAAGAATTGCCCACCAAAGATGGCAATACCTAGATCTATCCTTGCTTTTATGCCTAGCTAGGGGCGTTAAACGATAGCGCTTGTTGGGAGGCAACCCAATTTTATTTTTAGTTTTTTGCTTTTTGCTTCTGTTTAGGAATAAATTTTTGATCTAGCCTCTGGTTAGATGTGTTTTTATGTTTTAATTAGTGTTTGTGCCAAGTTTAGCCTATAGGATCTTCTTGGATGATAGTTATTTGATCCTGCAGAAAATTCCAGAAACTTTCTGTTCACGAAAATAATTGTTAAAAATCACCAGAACGTGATAAAATATTGATTCCAATTGCTGCTGATCAATAAACAAATTGTCTAGGTCTTCCTATTTTGGATGAATTTTTTGAGTTCCAGAAGTTTGCGTTAGTTACAGATTACTACAGACTGTTCTGTTTTTGACAGATTCTGTTTTTCGTGTGTTGTTTGCTTATTTTGATGAATCTATGGCTAGTAAAAGAGCTTATAAACCATAGAGAAGTTGGAATACAGTAGTTTTAACACCAATATAAATAAAAAATGAGTTCATTACAGTACCTTGAAGTGGTCTTTTGTTTTCTTTCGCTAACGGAGCTCACGAGATTTTCTGTTAAGTTTTGTGTTATGAAGTTTTCAAGTTTTGGGTGAACAAGGAGTGCCAAGAGCCTAAGCTTGGGGATCCCCATGGCACCCCCAAGATAATCTAAGGACACCTAAAAGACAAAACTTGGGGATGCCCCGGAAGGCATCCCCTCTTTCGTCTACTTCGATCGGTAACTTTACTTGGAGCTATATTTTTATTCACCACATGATATGTGTTTTGCTTGGAGCGTCTTGTATGATTTGAGTCTTTGCTTTTTAGTTTACCACAATCATCCTTGCTGGACACACCTTTTGAGAGAGACAAACTTGATTCAGAAATTATTAGAATACTCTATGTGGTTCACTTATATCTTTTGAGTTATATAGTTTTTGCTCTAGTACTTCACTTATATCTTTTAGAGCATGGTGGTGGTTTTGTTTTATAGAAACTATTATTCTCTCATGCTTCACTTAGATTATTTTGAGAGTCTTAAATAGCATGGTAATTTGCTTAAATAATCCTAATATGCTAGGTATTCAAGACTAGTAAAAACTTTCTTATGAGTGTGTTGAATACTAAGAGAAGTTTGATGCTTGATGATTGTTTTGAGACATGGAGGTAGTGATATCAAAGTTGTGCTAGTTGAGTAGTTGTGAATTTGAGAAATACTTGTGTTGAAGTTTGCAAGTCCCGTAGCATGCACGTATGGTAAACGTTATGTAACAAATTTGAAACATGAGGTGTTCTTTGATTATCCTCCTTATGAGTGGCGGTCGGGGACGAGCGATGGTCTTTTCCTACCAATCTATCCCCCTAGGAGCATGCGCGTAGTGCTTGGTTTTTGATGACTTGTAGATTTTTGCAATAAGAATGTGATTTCTTTATGACTAATGTTGAGTCCATGGATTATACGCACTCTCACCCTTCCATCATTGCTAGCCTCATCGGTACCGTGCATTGCCCTTTCTCACATTGAGAGTTGGTGCAAACTTCGCCGGTGCATCCAAACCCCGTGATATGATACGCTCTTTCACACATAAACCTCCTTATATCTTCCTCAAAACAGCCACCATACCTACCTATTATGGCATTTCCATAGCCATTCTAAGATATATTGCCATGCAACTTTCCACCGTTCCGTTTATCATGACACGTTTATCATTGTCATATTGCTTTGCATGATCATGTAGTTGACATAGTATTTGTGGCAAAGCCACCATTCATAATTATTTCATACATGTCACTCTTGGTTGATTGCATATCCTGGTACACCGCCGGAGGCATTCATATAGAGTCATACGTTGTTCTAGTATTGAGTTGTAATCATTGAGTTGTAAATAAATAGAAGTGTGATGATCATCATTTTCTCGAGCATTGTCCCAGGTGAGGAATAAAAAAAAGAGAGAAAGGCCATAAAAAAGGAAGGCCCAAAAAAATGAGAGAAAAAGAGAGAAGGGACAATGCTACTATCCTTTTCCACACTTGTGCTTCAAAGTAGCACCATAATCTTCATGATAGAGAGTCTCTTGTTTTGTCACTTTCATATACTAGTGGGAACTTTTCATTATAGAACTTGGCTTGTATATTCCAACAATGGGCCTCCTCAAGTGCCCTAGGTCTTCGTGAGCAAGCAAGTTGGATGCACACCCACTTAGTTTCTTTTGTTGAGCTTTCATATATTTATAGCTCTAGTGCATCCGTTGCATGGCAATCCCTACTCCTTGCATTAACATCAATCGATGGCATCTCCATAGCTCATTGATTAGCCTCGTTGATGTGAGACTTTCTCCCTTTTTGTCTTCTCCACATAACCCCCATCATTATATTCTATTCCACCCATAGTGCTATATCCATGGCTCACGCTCATGTATTGCTTGAAGGTTGAAAAAGTTTGAGATTACTAAAGTATGAAACAATTGCTTGGCTTATCATCGGGGTTATGCATGATGAGAGCATTCTTGTGTGATGAAAATGGAGCATGACTAAACTATATGATTTTGTAGGGATGAACTTTCTTTGGCCATGTTATTTTGAGAGGACATAATTGCTTAGTTAGTATGCTTGAAGTATTATTATTTTTATGTCAATATTGAACTTTTATCTTGAATCTTTCGGATCTGAATATTCATACCACAATTAAGAAGAATTACATTGAAATTATGCCTAGTAGCATTCCACATCAAAAATTCTGTTTTTATCATTTACCTACTCGAGGACGAGCAGGAATTAAGCTTGGGGATGCTTGATACGTCTCCAACGTATCTATAATTTTTGATTGCTCCATGCTATATTATCTTCTGTTTTGGACATTATTGGGCTTTATTATACACGTTTATATTATTTTTGGGACTAACCTATTAACCGGAGGCCCAGCCCAGAATTGTTGTTTTTTGCCTATTTCAGAGTTTCACAGAAAAAGAATATCAAATGGAGTCCAAACGGAATGAAACCTTCGGGAACGTGATTTTCGGAACGAACGTGATCCAGAGGACTTGGACCCTACGTCAAGACTTCAACCAGGAAGCCACGAGGTAGTGGGCGCGCCTACCCCCCCCGGCGCGCCCTCCACCCTCCTGGGCCCCACATTGCTCCACCGACGTACTTCTTCCTCCTATATATACCTACGTACCCCCAAACTACCAGATACGGAGCCAAAAACCTAATTCCACCGCCGCAACCTTCTGTGCCTGTGAGATCCCATCTTGGGGCCTGTTCCGGAGCTCCGCCGGAGGGGGCATCGATCACAGAGGGCTTCTACATCAACACCATAGCCTCTCTGATGAAGTGTGAGTAGTTTACCTCAGACCTTCAGGTCCATAGTTATTAGCTAGATGGCTTCTTCTCTCTTCTTGGATCTCAATACAATGTTCTCCCCCTCTCTTGTGGATATCTATTCGATGTAATCTTCTTGTGCGGTGTGTTTGTTGAGACCGATGAATTGTGGGTTTATGATGAAGTTTATCTATGAACAATATTTAAATCTTCTGAATTCTTTTATGTATGATTGTTGAGGATATAACCATTAGAGTCACCCGCCCAGGAGGGGCCGGGTTACGTCATAATGGTCATCACGCGAAGCCCAGTACCAAACTTGAAGACGGCGGATCAATAATGGGCTTAAGACCCGGAGATAGCTTAAGGCCCGTCGTGATAACCGCCGTTATGGTGAAACTTGTAGTGTAAGGCAAGAATAGTTGAGAGTCCGAGCCGGACACTCTTATGAGCCGGCCGGGACTCTGAGAGCCGCTGGGCGTCAACCTCTCTATATAAAGGGACGACCCGGCGGCGGTTTAGGGACGGGTAAGACCAAATCGATAACCAGGCAGGACGGTTTAGCTCCTGGTCGTTGAAACCTTAATCAATACCACCTCAACTGGATGTAGGCTTTTACCTTCACCGTAAGGGGCCGAACCAGTATAACCCTCGTGTTCCTTGTCCCGTTTAACCTCTTTAAGCTTCCTAGCTACGATGGCTCCACGACTAAGTCCTAGCACGAGGACATCTGACGTGACAATTCCACGACAGTTGGCGCCCACCGTGGGGCCAGCGCACGGTGGATTTGAGTTCTTGAAGGGCAGCTTCGAAGGGCTCAAGGGATACGCTGTGGGCCGGATGACCAAGAGTCATCGCGGCAAGCTCTACATCGACGACGCAAACTGGGGCCCCGACGCCGGCTCAATCGAGTACGGGTACCGGGTCCCCTTCGGCGGAATTCATGTCTTCATTGGCAAGATTGGTGAGCCGGGCCCTGAGCCGGATCTCTGCACCGATCTCATCGAGACGGCTCAACATGCACGACCCGCCCGGGCTCTACCTGCCTTGAAGCATGCTTTCGTAGGATGTGTCCATGGAGGACTCTCTGAAGGATCTGGATCTGGTGATGAGACGGCCGCCGGCTCTGACGGCGAGTCGGCTACGGATGAGTCAAACTCGTTATATCAACTTCAGGATGGCAGGCTCAGGGGCTGTTCCGATGGCGACAGCATTCCGGACCCCTTTGAGCTGCCGAGCCGGGTTGGAATCTTCATGGCCGGCGCACAACCTGTTCAAAACCCCGCCGCCGGGTCAGGAAGCCCTGTGCCCTCGCCGGCTCAGGTGCTGATGGATCTCACAGACAAGATGACGGTCCTGTTGACCGCTAAGGTTGCCCCGGCGGATCAAGTTCAGCATGACGCGGAGGTGGCACAGTTAAAGTTGGATCTAGCAAAAGCCAAGGAGGATCTGGCAGCGGAAGGGATCAGGATGGCTGCAGAGAGGGCGGCTCTCGGCGCCCAGACTCAGCTGATTCAGGCACAATCTTTCCGGCTCACGATGGATCAAAACGCGTCCAATGAGGTCATGAGAAGGAGGCATCAAAAGGCCCAATCTCGACTCCCTCCGGTTTACGATCCTCGAAACCTCTTCAACACGCCTGGTGCAGGGCCTAGTAACCCGCGAGAGATCATAGCGCCCGGGGCTGGAACGCCAATTCAACCCCAAGTGATGGGGCCTCCCCGGGTGAACCCTGCCCCGCCTCAGTATGTGCCAATACCCCCGGGTCATTATGCCAACCCGTTGGAAAACATGGTCGCCGCGGCGGCGCGGCTGGCGGCTCTCCCAATTGATGGTGACTCTCCAACGGCGGTTGAAACTCGCCGGGTCAGAGAACTCCTTCAGACGGCTCTGGCGCAGCAAGAGGCATATTCTTACAGCCGGGATAGGATTCATTCAACCCCTCGTCTAGGCCGGAGCCCGAGTTATAGCAGGCACATGGTTTCAGCGACCGGCTCAAGCAATGTCCGATGCCATGACTTGCCTACTGGCCACGGCCCGGCTCATAATGGAGCCTTTCACGCGGTAGACCACGACAGAGCACGGCAAGAGGCGGAGCAGGTGCCTCGTTTGATGGCTTACCAACCACCCCCGGCTTATCCGACGGCTTCCATCGACGTGGGTATACCTACGAGGACCGGAGGTGTCCCTTGTCTGGTGCCGGCTCTCCGCAATGAACGTCTGCCCAAGGATTTCAAAGGGCCTAGGAAGGTGCCTAATTACACGGCTGATTTACAACCCGGAGCCTGGATTGAGAGTTATGAGATGGCCATGGAGTTGCTGGAGGTCAGCGAAGCGGCAATGGCCAAGTACTTCACCATGATGTTAGATGGGACTGCCCGCACTTGGCTGAAAGGGCTGCCACCGAATTCCATCGGGTCTTGGACTGAGCTGAAAGCCCGGTTCATCCAAAACTTCAAAGATACCTGTAGGCAGTCTATGTCAATTGTGGATTTGACTAACTGTAAACAGCAGGAGGGTGAGTCCACAACCCATTGGGTTCGCCGAGTCAAAGAGATAATACATTCATCTGATAAGATGGATGCCGGTTCTGCAGTCCTAATGTTGGAGCAGAATTGTCATTTCCTGCCCCTGAAGATGAAACTCGGGCGGCTCAAGCGCGATTGCAATGATATGGGTACGCTGATGGCGGCTCTCGTCAAGTACGCCGACTCTGATAGTACCAAGGACCCCGCGTCAGATGATGAAAGGACAGGGAAGGGAAAGAAGAACGGCAATGGCAAGGGTCCTCAGCATAATCCGGCGAACCAAGGAGGTGGCAAGCGTAAGGCCGACGGCAGCCTAGAGTTTGTGGCCAATGCCAGCTCACAGGGTAACAACCAGTGACGCAAGGGGAGGCCACCTCCCCGAGCCGGCGGGTCAGGCCCGACGCTTGAGCAGTTGTTGAATGAGCCTTGTCCAAGGATGGCTCTAGGGAGAAGCCAGCTACTCATTTATGGAAAGATTGCGCAATCATGAAGGCCTTTAAGAATTCCAATGCCTTTAATGGCAACAATGGCTCGAGCGGCGGCTCAGGTGCCGGCGGCTTTCATGGCCCGGGCGGCGGCTCAAATTCTAATCCTCAGAATGTTCAAGGGGGCTTTAATCAGCAGTCCGGCCAAGGTCATCAACAGCAGCAGGGGGGATACCAGACCAATCCAAAGCAGCTCAATGGTGGACAATATCATGTGTTTACCACCAGTCTGTGCAAGCGAGATCAGAAGCTTCATAAGAGGGTTGTGAATGCTGTTGAGCCGGCGGTTCCACACTATTTAAGATGGTCTGAGCAGCCTATTGTGTGGAGTAGGGAAGATCACCCTCCCCGGGTTGATATTCCGGGTCACCTGGCCCTGGTGGTGGCTCCTCAGGTGGGAGGATATAAATTCACTAAAGTGCTCATGGATGGAGGCAGCAGCATCAACATCCTCTATTATGAGACTTTCCGTCGTATGGGATTGATTGATAAGAATCTCAGCCAGTCCAATACTATTTTCCATGGCGTGGTGCCTGGTAAGTCGGTGTATCCAGTGGGTAAGATTGAGCTGGAAGTGGCCTTTGGAGATGAGTACAACTACAGGGTGGAGAAATTAACCTTTGAGGTGGTTAAGATAAGAAGTCCATATCATGCTATATTTGGGCGGCCGGCTTACGCCAAGTTCATGGCACGACCGTGTTACGTGTATTTGCAGCTCAAGATGCCGGGTCACAATGGGACCATTACGGTTCATGGCAGCCGGAAGATAGCCTTGGAGTGTGAGGAAGGTGACGCGGCTTATGCAGAATCTGTTTTTGCAACAGAGGAGTTGAAGTTTTACAAGGACAATGTTGACCCAACAGATATGACATCCCTGAAAAAGCCGACCACGGAGCATGAGCCGGCAACGAAATTTAAGTCAGCTGATGAGACTAAACTTGTTGATTTCGTTCTAGGTGACTCATCTCAGCAGTTTAGCATCAGTGCCAATCTGGATCCAAAATAGGAAAGCGCGCTCATCGAGTTCATCCGTGAGAATAGGGACATTTTTGCATGGAAACCTTCTGACATGCCAGGTGTACCTAGAGAACTCGCTGAGCACACTCTCAATATTGATCCGAAATTTAAGCCGGTCAGGCAATTCCTTCGGCGGTTTAATGAGGAGAGGCGGAAAGCCATTGGTGAGGAGGTGGCCCGGCTCTTGGCGGCCGGGCTTATCGTTGAAGTTTTCATCCAGAGTGGTTAGCTAACCCGGTGCTCGTGCTTAAGAAGAACGGCACCTGGCGGATGTGCGTGGATTACACAGACTTAAACAAGGCTTGTCCGGCTGATCCTTTTGCTCTCCCCCGCATTGATCAGATTATTGATGCTATGGCGGGTTGTGAGCGCTTAAGTTTTTTGGATGCCTATTCTGGATACCATCAGATTAAAATGGCAGTTAAGGACCAGGAGAAGACAACGTTCATCACTCCTTTTGGAGCCTTCTGTTATGTATCTATGCCTTTTGGGCTCAAGAGTGCACAGGCGACTTACCAGCGTTGCGTACAGAATTGTCTTCATAACCAGATTGGGCGCAATGTTCATGCTTATGTGGATGATATCGTGGTTAAATCCAGGGAGAAGGAGACCTTGATAGATGATCTAAGAGAGACCTTTGATAATCTCCGGGTATACAAGATGATGCTTAACCCGGCCAAGTGTGTTTTTGGTGTTCCTGCAGGCAATCTCTTGGGTTTCCTGGTTTCTCACAGAGGCATTGAAGCTAACCCGGAAAAGATCAAGGCAATCACCTCTCTGGCTAACCCGGCGTGTATAAACGACGTCCAGCGTCTGGCGGGTCGCATAGCTGCTTTAAGCCGGTCTATAAGCCGTTTGGGTGAAAAGGCCATGCCACTGTACCAACTGATGAAGAAAACAGACAACTTTGTCTGGAATGATGCTGCTGATGCTGCTTTTGAGGATTTGAAGAGACAGCTGGCTGAGCCCCCAGTTCTTGCTGCTCTGGTTGACAAGGAACCCTTATTACTATATGTAGCCGCTAACACACGAGCCGTCAGTGTGGCTGTAGTGGTGGAGCGCTAGGAAGAGGATAAGGAATATCCGGTTCAGCGGCCAGTTTACTATGTCAGCGAAGTGCTCATTGAGTCCAAGCAACGATATCCACATTGGCAGAAGCTTGTTTATGGGGTATTCATGGCAAGCCGGAAGCTTAAGCATTATTTCCAGGGTCACCCTATCACTGTGGTTAGTTCTGCTCCCCTAGGAGATATCATCCAAAACAGATAAGCCACAGGGAGAGTGGCTAAGTGGGCTATAGAGCTTGGACCTCATGGTCTGAAGTATGTGCCATGTACTGCTATCAAATCTCAAGCATTGGTGGATTTCATCAATGATTGGACAGAGCTGCAGGTGCCTGAAGAGAAACCGGATAATACATACTGGACTATACACTTCGACGGGTCTAGGCAATTGGAGGGCTCGGGGGCTGGAGTTGTGTTAGCTTCCCCTCGAGGTGACAAATTTTGCTATGTGCTACGGTTGATGTTTCCCTGTACTAACAATGCAGCTGAGTACGAGGCCTTGCTCCATGGTCTTCAGATGGCTAAGGAGATGAGTTTGAGTCGGGTAAGGTGCTTTGGCGACTCAGATTTAGTGGCTCAACAAGTGTCGGGCAAGTGGGACTCCAAGGACCCTCTCATGGCGGCTTATCGCCGCGAAGTTGATGCCATTGCTGGACACTTTCAGGGTTACCAAGTAGAGCACATCGATCGCAGGAAGAACGAGGCGGCTGATGCCTTAAGCCGGCTGGGTTCTCAGCGAAAGCCGGTGCCGCCTAATACTTTCTTGGACATTTTGCATAACCCTTCTGTCAAGTTGCCTACAGAGGAAGACTTGGCTGTTCCTGACCCGGAGGCACAGTTGGTGGCGGCTCTCCACATCACCCCAGACTGGACAGTACCATACTTGGCTTACATGACCCGGGGAGATTTGCCTGAGGATGAAACTTTGGCCAGACAAATAACCCGGCGGTCTAAGTCAATGGTCATTATCAATGGTGAGCTGCATCGCCGCAGTGTTACTGGAACGTTCCAGCGTTGTGTTTCCCCTGAGGAGGGTCAAGAAATCTTACGTGAGATTCACGAAGGGGATTGTGGCCATCATGCCGGCTCAAAATCCCTTGTGGCCAAGGCTTTTCGTCATGGTTTTTATTGGCTGACGGCTCATGCTGATGCGGAGGACTTGGTCAGTAAATGTGACGGTTGTCAGAGGTTCTCGCGACGGGCTCACATGCCGGCTCAGGAGCTGAGGATGATTCCAATTACTTGGCCATTTGCGGTCTGGGGGCTTGATATGGTTGGGCCTTTTAAAAGATCCAAGGATAAGAAGACCCACCTCTTGGTGGCAGTTGACAAGTTCACAAAGTGGGTTGAGGCAGAGCCCGTTAGCAAGTGTGACGCAGCCACGGCGGTTCAGTTCATGAAAAGGGTGATATTTCGCTTTGGCTTTCCACACAGCGTTATAACTGACAATGGGACCAATCTGTCTAAAGGCGCCATGGAGAAATTTTGTCAACGAGAGCATATTCGACTTGATGTTTCATCAGTGGCTCACCCTCAATCCAATGGTCAAGCTGAGAGAGCTAATCAGGAGATTTTGAAGGGTATCAAGCCCCGGCTTTTGGTCCCTTTGCAACGGACCCCGGGTTGTTGGGTGGAGGAGTTACCCTCCGTGTTATGGAGCATCAATACTACTCCTAACAGGTCTACGGGTTACACGCCGTTCTTCATGGTTTATGGAGCGGAAGCAGTCCTCCCTAGCGACATCCGTCATGACTCACCTCGAGTGGCGGCTTATGTGGAGGCGGATAATGAGCGGGCGCGCCAAGATGCTCTTGACTTGTTGGACGAACAGCGTGATGTGGCGGCAGCTCGTTCGGCGATTTACCAACAAGACATGCGCCGTTATCACAGCTGCCGGGTTAAGTCCCGGGTCTTCCAGGAAGGTGATCCGGTGCTCCAGCTCATCCAAGATCAAACAGATGCACACAAGTTATCCCCGCCTTGGGAAGGGCCCTTTGTGGTTAGCAAGAACTTGCACAACGGGTCATACTACCTTATCGACGTTCGGGAGCACAAAGATTCACGCAAGTCGGAGGAAGAGACCCGTCGGCCGTGGAACATAGCTCAGCTTCGGCCTTATTACACTTGAGCCACCGGCTCTCATAATGTACATATTTCTATAGGCATGTATATATTATGATAAATAATAAAGCAGGACCTCTGTCCTTTTCTCCTCCAAAGGTAAAGGTGTTATTTCCATTACAACATCACATGGTCACTTGGAGGTGGATCTGGCTTATGATCGTATTCGAATCTAGCCGTAAACAATATAATCACCTGGGGGCTTCCTATTCAAACATAGGTCGTATTCGAACCAAAGAGAACATAGCTGTCGATACCCACTTGATTGGCAAATTGCCGAGCTCATTGGGGAGTTTTCTTTGATCATATTTGAATCATAGCTCAACCCCCTTTGGGAACCGACGTGGATCGTATTCGAATCAGCGTCGTTAAACAACTCTTAAGGTCATTTGGGGGCTTCCTGTTCAAACATGGGTCGTATTCGAACCAAAGAGAACATAGCTGTCGGTACCCTCTTGATCGGCATCGCCAAAGCCACTGGGGGCTATATGATCGCATTCGAATCTTAGCTTAAACCCCTTTGGGACGGTTCTCTGGTCGTATTCCAACCGGAAGCCCCTAAGTTTTGATCTTCTGACTTACAACAAGTTCTTTGGTCACATCAACAGTGTGCAAGGGCGGCTTTTACTTCGCCGACTTAATTTTAATTCACAACGTTGATAACACATAGTAAGTATTCTTGATGCTGGTAAACCAGAGTTGAGATTTTCACCTCATTATTCGGGTTACATAAACCGGAAGTATACTTGAAGGCTTGTAAGTATGCTATTATGGTTACATCAAAGATATAATTGAGGGCCAGTCTTTGGTGACTTTTGTTCATATTCCGGGTTATATATATAAAGTCTATGATTCTCAGTGCGGTAAGCCGCCTAGAGACTTGTGACTTGTTTTCTATGCAGGATGGTTAAGGACAGCTATTCGAGCTTAAGGAAAATAATCGATCAATTATAACCCAGAGGAATAAGAAGAAGCAGCTTCAATGGAGTTAAGCATTCAACATGTGCATGATGGCACGACAAAATTAAGTGTTTGTCCTACTCTATTACAAGACTCCCCGAGTCCAAAAGGTGAGGCATTGTTTTAAGGTGTAACCATGAGCCGCCTAAAAGTCAAGGTGCCTGTTGAGTTGAAGCTTCCGGCTCATCCCTCTCCGCTCCTCCGGCTGATTCCATGACCTGGAAGGTTGATGATTTCCAGTCAATGCCGCTCAAGGCTTCAAATTGAGCCTCGTCATCAATTAACCCGGCCGGGTCAACTTCTGGGGCGAAGGTATGCTTACGAGTCGGAGGGATCAAGCTGATGGCTTCATAACGTGGAGTGGGGATCCTCTGATTTTCCGCGTCGTAGCCCGGCTGATACTTGGTAAGGTCGGTGTCATTCCTAATCAGGGTGGCCACCGGGCGCACGCTCTTCACACAGGCAGCAAAGTCTTTTTGGTCGAAGGGGGTGCCATCTTCTTTCAGGCTGGGGTATCCAAGCGCGATGTCGGCCGGGTCTAGCTCCAGGAGGAAAGCCTTGGCCCGGGTCAGAGCAGCTATAGCTCCGGCTCTTGCAGAGGCCTGTCGTAGCTCTTGGAAGCGCTGAGGAAGAACGGCAAGCCGCCGGAGTACGTCCGCCAGGTGAGTCGGAACCTCATTGGACAGGGCCACAACGGCTAAAGCACGCTGTGACCCGGTGTAGAGTTGCTCCACCAAGGTGTACACGGCCTTCAACTTGGTCAGAACATTCTGATTGAGGTTGGAGCTTCTGGGACCTGTTTAACAAAGTCAGGGGAGCTGAATGACAATGGTGGGACTTATAGGACATAAAGAATGTAAACTTGTTAAAGGCTAGCAGAATGACTCACCGAAGATCGCGGAGACCATCTGTGACACATGGCGTTGTAAGCCGGAGAGTTCGGCGGTTTTCTCCGTCAGAGCAGCCTCCGTTTTTTCGGCCCGGCTGAGCAAGGCGGTTCTCTCTTCAGCCCAAGTCTTCCTCTCTGTCTCAAATTTCTTCTTCAGCTTTTCTTGTGTAGCAACACTGAACTCAAATTTGGCGTTGGCCTTCCGGGTCTCAGTTTCCTGAGTCTTCAGGCGGTTCTTCAGCTCAGAGATTTCAGCTTCAAATTTTTTGCAGGCAGCCTGTACAAATTCCGGGTTACAGTTTGAGTAATTATTATGAAACATTAAAGTCCCAAGCACTTTGCAAGCAAAGACACTTGGCACTTGGGGGCTAATGTATGCTGAAAGATTCTATTTCTAATTGCTGGTTAATGAAGGTAAACTGGACGTTAAGTCTACAACATATTCTATCATAAGTAATAGACTTGGGGGCTAGCATGGTAAGGATGACTATGGAGTAAGCAAGAGAGTTGTACCTCAGATTTCTGCTGTATCTGCTTCACCATGTCAATCTCCAGGTCCCGGCTGTTGTGCACTTGAACAATGTAACTTGAAACAATGTCTCCAATGCTCAAATTCGCATAGTCAGTGATCTCCAGCCTGGCCCTGCGGCGCTCCAACAGTTCTTCTTTGGCAGAGCATTTGGCCAGCGCAGTGGGTCTCCCCGGCTCGACAAACTCTGTCCGGGTGATTACAATGTCCGGGTCATCGGCCGGCTGAGCTGGGCTGGGGACCTCCGGGTTAGTGGAAGCCTCTATGACTGGATCGTCAGTTGGAGCGGTGGCTTCAGGAGCTGAGGTAGATGGCGGCTCATGAGCAGAGGCCTCCGGTTCAGTCAGGACCGGTTCTTCGACCGGTTTATTCTTCTTCGCCCTTTTGCTGAGCTTTGCTTGAGAACTGAAAGGACAAAAGGTTAGTACAAAAGCATGAGTAAAGATAAAGCACAACATAAGATGATCATCATTACCCGGGAGCGGTCTTGAAAGCCGGCAGGTTAGATTGCATAGAGTCACCAGAGGAAGGTGAAGTTTCCTGATAATTTGAATCAGACGAATTGAGCGGTTGACGAGTGACGCCCGCTAAAGGATGAAAAGGGTATAAGTTGGAGATAACCTCGGTTCGGCGTTTCCTTGATGCTTCAGGTAAGCCGGAGGAGAGGTCTGCATCCTTGTTGGCCCGGGTTTGTCTCCGGCTCTCATGAATCTGTTGCTTCAAAAGAAATTGAGGATCTTGATAAGCTAAAGGATGTGAAAATCTTAGTTTCCGGGTTACTCTTCGGACTTTCAGCCTTGGCAAGGGCTCCGAGTCGGAGGAAAGTATAGTTACCTCTTCAGTCACCGGGTTACTCGCTCCGGTGTCCTCCTGGTGATAATCAGTATTGATAAGGTGGTTAAGAACAAACAAGAAACAAAAGAAGAGCCTAAAGAATCAAGGGTTACCTCTGACTCGGAGCTATCATCCAACTGAAGCAGCTCTGAGGCGGTAGGCTTGCTTCCTTTCTTGCGGGGAGCAGCTCTCCTGGCGGCTTTCTTAGCTTTTCTGGCTTTTTTAGCCGCCTCATGATCATACTTGACCTTCCAGAACTTATCATTAGCCTAAAAAATACAACAAAGATTTCTTAAAGTTTAGATGAAAACTATCAAAAGGGAAAGCAAGGTGCTCAGGTCAGTGGCTTACCGCCGGAGCCGGGTTAGCTTTGCAGAAGGGGTTTAAGCCTGTCCTCCCGCAGTCTGCCAAGCTCTCGTTCAAGAGGGACTTGGTCATGTCGTCAACGACGTCTTCGGGTAGATCGTTGCGGCTGTGCCGCAGAGGGTCATCTTTCCGGCCCGTGTAATCACACATTAAGCCGGGGCGGCGGCTCAAGGGGATCACCTGCCAAGAGATCCAGACCCGGACCAGATCAATGCTGTTGAGGCCATTTCCCAGGAGAGCCTTAATCTTGTTGATGGTGGGGATCAGAGGTTGACGCTCAGCTTGAGATAGCTTATCTGGCAGGGGGTGATTGGGCTCCAGACGCAGGGCACGAAAGCCGGGCAGAGGGCTCTCGTCAGCCGGGGAAGTATCCTGGCAGTAGAACCATGTCTGGTTCCAGTCCTTTGGATGGCTTGGCGGCTCAGCATAAGGAAAGAGGCAATCTCTCCGTTGTTGAATGGAGATTCCGCCAAGTTCCAAGCTAGGCCCGTTGGCACACTCATTCTGGCGGTTCAGATAAAACAGCTCCCTAAAGAGCAGGAGGCTGGGCTCTTCTCCAAGATATACTTCGCAGAATACTTGAAAGTTGCAGATATTTGACACGGAATTGGGTCCTATGTCTTGCGGCCGCAGATCGAAGAAGTTCAGAACATCTCTAAAGAATTTTGAGCCGGGAGGTGCGAAGCCCCGGCTCATGTGATCAGCAAATATCACCACCTCGCCATCTCTTGGTTGAGGTCTTTCCTCCGACGGGTCAGGGGCACGATAAGACATGACCTCCTTCTTGGGCAGGTAACCCGTTTTCACGAAATCAGCTAAAGTGTCATCAGTAACATTGGATCTCATCCAGTTGCACATGATGGGTGCCTTGGGAGCCTTGGGCGGCATTGTGAAATATGAAAGCCTATGACAAAAGGAAATGTCCGGTTCAACTATAAGCCGGAGGAAGTTTAGAGTTCAATATTCAAGATGGCGGCTTATGAAGGGGCCTAATGACATATGGCTAATTGCGTCGGGTTATCTAAGCCGCTGAGGGCATCGTGAGTAATTCAAGTTGTCTAAAACTTTATCATAAATGAGCCAGAAATTTTACAGCGCGTGGCCTCTTTTAAGCCGGAGATATGAGCCGCCATAGCTAAACAGATGCAATTTTTGACTAAGTGTGGCACAAACAAGTTTCACAGATCGCAATAATTATTTTGGATCAAACGATCGGCTAAAAGGGAAAAATTTCTAGACCTAGAAAGCTGATACAGAGAAGTTCATGAGCTCTAAGGGGATCTCTTTGCAAGTAAAGGCGGCGTGCTACTATTGAAAATGGATGCGCAACAACTACCGCAGGAGCTCTGTACTATTTTTGGATTAAACATGACTGTAGTGGAGGAACTACAAGGAACTCGAGAAGAACAACGAAGAACAGAGGAAGAGCAGCAGAACCCTAAATGCGGATCTATGGTGGAGAGGTGCAGGGACTTACCGGTGCTGAGGAGTCGCGGAGGTCGCCGCCGTTTCTCTGGACAGGTCAGGGTGATGCAGCGGCCGAGGTTGACGAAGACTAGGAGAGCGGCAGCGGCGGCGGAGCTCGAGCTCTCGGGTGTCAGAGGAGGAAGACGATGGAGGAGATAAGAAATGAAAGCCATGTGTCGGGCCTATTTATAAGGCACGGCTGATAAATGGGTGCGGGAAACGAGGAGGCCGCGGCGTGATTATCTTGCCACGAAAACGCCTTGATTTTCGGGATAGCTATTAAAGATAAGATCCGTTGGGATATAACAGAATAAAGAAATGAACTTAATGGAAGATGACGTCATGGCGGGTTACCAGGAATCCAGAAGATGACGTCACGGCGGGTTATAATTTTCGCACAAATATAAGCCGGAAGGTTTTCTCTCAAAGGGATTGAAGATTGACATGAACCGGTTCAAATCAATCTGGGGCCTAATGTTGAGGATATAACCATTAGAGTCACCCGCCCAGGAGGGGCCGGGTTACGTCATAATGGTCATCACGCGAAGCCCAGTACCAAACTTGAAGACGGCGGATCAATAATGGGCTTAAGTCCCGGAGATAGCTTAAGGCCCGTCGTGATAACCGCTGTTATGGTGAAACTTGTAGTGTAAGGCAAGAATAGTTGAGAGTCCGAGCCGGACACTCTTATGAGCCGGTCGGGACTCTGAGAGCCGCTGGGCGTCAACCTCTCTATATAAAGGGACGACCCGGCGGCGGTTTAGGGACGGGTAAGACCAAATCGATAACCAGGCAGGACGGTTTAGCTCCTGGTCGTTGAAACCTTAATCAATACCACCTCAACTGGACGTAGGCTTTTACCTTCACCGTAAGGGGCCGAACCAGTATAACCCTCGTGTTCCTTGTCCCGTTTAACCCCTTTAAGCTTCCTAGCTGCGATGGCTCCACGACTAAGTCCTAGCACGAGGATATCTGACGTGACAATTCCACGACATGATTGGTTATCTTTGCAAGTCTCTTCGAATTATCAGTTTGGTTTGGCCTACTAGATTGATCTTTCTTGCAATGGGAGAAGTGCTTAGCTTTGGGTTCAATCTTGCGGTGTCCTTTCTCAGTGACAGTAGGGGCAGCAAGGCACGTATTGTATTGTTGCCATCGAGGATAACAAGATGGGGTTTATATCATATTGCATGAGTTTATCCCTCGACATCATGTCATCTTGCTTAAAGCGTTACTCTGTTCTTATGAACTTAATACTCTAGATGCATGCTGGATAGCGGTCGATGTGCGGAGTAATAGTAGTAGATGCAGGCAGTAGTCGGTCTACTTGTCTCGGACGTGATGCCTATATACATGATCATACCTAGATATTCTCATAATATGCTCAATTCTGTCAATTGCTCAACAGTAATTTGTTCAGCCACCGTAAATACTTATGCTCTTGAGAGAAGCCACTAGTGAAACCTATGGCACTCGGGTCTATTTTCCATCATATTAATCTCCCAACAACAAGCTATTTCTGGCGCCGTTTTTATTTTACTTTCTTTACTTTGCATCTTTATCATAAAAATACCAAAAATATTATCCTATCATATCTATCAGATCTCACTCTCGTAAGTGGCCGTGTAGGGATTGACAACCCCTTATCGCGTTGGTTGCGAGGATTTATTTGTTTGTGTAGGTGCGAGGGACTCGTGCGTGGCCTCCTACTGGATTGATACCTTGGTTCTCAAAAACTGAGGGAAATACTTACGCTACTTTGCATCACCCTTTCCTCTTCAAGGGAAAACCAACACAGTGCTCAAGAGGTAGCACTTCCGCCGTCCGCCTCATATACCTGCGAAATCTGTACCACGCATACATAACTATGCACTTAAGATACCCTGAGCATCGGCGGAAGCACAATACGGATGAGCCTGCAAGTACTCCCATAACCTCT
Organism: Triticum aestivum; assembly: GCF_018294505.1. Taxonomy (NCBI): domain Eukaryota; kingdom Viridiplantae; phylum Streptophyta; class Magnoliopsida; order Poales; family Poaceae; genus Triticum; species Triticum aestivum. The sequence goes on along the minus strand of NC_057814.1, from coordinate 125,301,884 downwards.
TTTTTCTTTTCTAACTACTCTTTCTTTTTCATTATCCTTTACCACAGGTGGCGCAAAGGCTGGTCATCTCACGGACTCTACCGGAGTTCGGATTCGCAAATTCACCCAAGGGCTACTCCGGTTAAGGAGCCCCTTCACCGAGGAAAGGCGGCGCAGACGTGTGATAGGAGGTCCAAAACAACTTTTTGTAGACCGCACTCTCTATTTTGTGAGCCTGTAAAGTGCCTGTTTCTTCAGTCGTCGACCCCTGGCATGTCAAATAGCCGGGGTTGTGGAGTTATTACCTATAAAACTAGATGATGCCCCGCGCGTTGCGGCGGGATTTGTCATGAATTTTTAGAGCAAACTTCATACATCAAAGAAGGAAACCATCTGTATCAAATAATATGATTTTCATACATATAGGTACTGATTCAAAGTTGTCATGTTTGGAAATTATAAATATGGGTTCTTTATGTTATTTATTTTTGCAATTTCATATGTGTATTTCTTGTGAGCTTCCCTTACTGAATTAACAAAGGAATATGGTTGATTATTGTCTAAAGATTAGGTCACACGCTGGAGAAGACATGCGTGCGTTGTCAATCAAGGAATATGCCGCAAGGCAAAAATTTAAATGAAAAGAAATAGAGGGCAAACTAATCTTCAGTACTTGCTGCTTCGGTTTGTCCATTTGTACTGGCTATCTATCTGTGTTTTAAATGACGAAGTGAAATAAGGGTGCTTAGTAATAATTACTACAACCTACTATAACAATAAAATTTCATATTGTGGATCTAGAAATGCAAAACATCAAATTACAACACATAATGTCGTTGCCATCCAAAGGTAAACAGAACACATCCAAGCAACTGTTACATAATTTTTTTTGGCAGCAATGAACAGTTTGACATCATATCTATAGATCTAAGATTTGAAAACAAATTGTTGTAGCTGTTGACTGTTGAGAGACTATCTTAGAGATCATATCAGAAAGAAGAACTGCTACAAAGATGCAAGAATCATGCACCACAGCACTGCATTCTCGCTAATAAACAAAAGACAGATCCAAAAGGATTTACGTAAAACTTTAGACAAAGTGAAATGGTAAGAACAACAAATTCTAGTACACAATTTTTTCTGAAAGATCCACCGTTGCTGGCTTTTCGTTGGCGTAGTAGAGGAGAGAGCTTACAAAAAGAGGGTGATCAAGTGATCAGGGTCTGAGCGCGCGGTAGGGGAGGGCAGAGAGCCCACCCGCCACCTCTATAGAAAAACCCAGACCGCAAAAAGGAAAATATACAGGCGTGGGTCTACTCCTCACGTAATCTCCCCGAAAGGGGCTGCTATGCCGCTAGCTCCGGCGAGCCGCCATTGCTCAATGTCTCTCTGGCAGGCCGCTAGAATGTCACACCAGCTCGGTGGTTTACCTTTGAATGTGCAACTGTTACGCTCCTGCCAGATGTGTCAGGCCATCAGTGCGACCATTGTCTTGATGCCCTTTCTGTCTTGAGATGCCGTGGTGCTGACGATCGTGGTCATTGCCTCGGTGGTGGATGCGCAGGCTTCCCAGGTGCTTGGGGAGAGAGCAGCACAGCCGTGCCAGGTGGCCGCCGTTGTCCAGGCTTGGTGAGAAGTTGGGCATTCCCAGAGGAGGTGGAAGGATGATTCTAAGTTTCTGTAGCAGAGCTGACAGAAATATTCGTTGGGCCAACCTCTACGCTGCAGGCGGTCGTTGCACCAGAGACGATTAAGGTTGAGCAGCCAGAGGAAAAATTTGACCTTGCCCGGCGCCCAAGTCTTCCATATGAGTTGATGCAGCTGCTCCCTCGGCTCATCTGTGAATTGCATTCTGTAAGCCGCTCTCGCCGTGTATTGGCCTCCCGCCTTCCACCTGATCACGTCTGCCACCCCTTGACGGAGGGTCAGGTTTGCCTCGCTGATCCGGTGCCGCAACAGGATGACCTGGGGGATGATTTCCGTAGTGTCTCCGTGTCTCAGATCGAGCACCCATCTGTCTCCTTGTAGGGCCTCCGCCACCGTGCGGTTTTTCCTAACGGACCGGCCGAATAGCAGCGGGAAGGCCCGGCAGAGCGGCTGCTCGCCCAGCCATGGGCAGTGCCAGAAGAGGGCCCGGCTTCCGTCGCCCACCTCCACCTTTGTGGCCGAGGCGAAGAGAGCCCGGTCCTTGACATCGCATGGCGATCCTGTGCCCACCCACGGCCGCGCTGGGTCGGTCCATGCCAGCCAGAGCCACCGGAGCCGGAGCGCGCGCGCGAATCGCTCCATGTCCTGGATCCCGAGGCCGCCGCGGTCAACCGGCGACGTGACTGTCCGCCAGCTAACCTTGCACTTCCCGCCGGTGATCTCCTCGTGTTGGGCCCAAAGGATTCGTCATCGGGCCTTGTCCACTTCTTTGGCATGCGGAGGACGGCCATCGCAAAGGCGGGCAGCGCTGTCAGCACACACCGAACGAGCATGCGCCGCCCTGCGATGGGCATGAGCCGCCCCTTCCATGCTGCCAGCCGTGCACGAACGCGGTCGAGGAGGTACTGAATGTGAACAAGCCGAAGCTTGCCCTTGCAGAGGGGGAGCCCTAGATATCTAATTGGGAAACCTACACTCTTGCCGCCATAGCTTCTCAGGACGTCCACTAGATCTACGTTGTCGCAGTTGAGCGTTGCTACTGATGATTTCTGAGGGTTGCAGTACAGTCCCGTGGCATCCCTGAACCCTTCTAGAATTTGCATGATGGCATCAACTTCCTGCCGCCATGGGTTGGCGAAGAGGATGGCGTCATCGGCGTAGAGCATGACCCGCAGCCGTGCCGCTCTGGCAGGCAACGGGATGAGGATGCCGGCCGTCTGTGCCGCCTCCAGCAACCGGTGGAGGGGGTCGATCGCCATGATGAAGAGGAGTGGCGATAGCGGGTCCCCCTGCCGTAGCCCTCGCCGGTGGAGGATGGCTTGTCCGAGGTCACCGTTGAGCGTGCAGGCCGAGGAGGCGGTGGAGAGGAGTAGGGCAATCCAGTCTCTCCAGCGCGCCGGGAAATTTAAGCGTTGCAGCAGCTCCAACAGATACTCCCAGGACACCGAATCAAAGGCTTGCTATGTCGATCTTGAGCAGAAGCGCCAGCGCTTTCTTCCTCTGGAGCCTCCGGATTACGTTTTGCACGTAGAGGAAGCTGTCATGTATCCCTTTCTTCTTCTGAAAAGCGCTCTGGGCGGGGGAGACCAGTTGATCCAGGACGCCTACGAGCCTGGTGGAGAGCACCTTCGCGATCAATTTAGCCACCGAGTGAATGAGGCTAATCGGCCGAAAATCGGCCAGCTTTGTTGCGCCGGACTGCTTTGGCAGCAGCACAATGATTGCTCTGTTGAGAGCTGCAAAATCGCCGCCAGCCAGCCGGTAGAACGCTTCAAACACTGCCATGACGTCCGCTTTGATCGTCTGCCAGCATGCCCTGAAGAAAGTGTCGTTGAACCCGTCCGGACCGGGTGACTTCTCTGCCGGAAATGCATAGATCGCGGCCCACACGTCCCCCTTCGTGAAGGGATTATCGAGGCCAGTCCCCGACTGCAGCCGTGGGAGCGCATCGAGTCCCAGTTAATTGTCCGGGCCCTCCTTCCCTTTGTGCCAAGCAGAGCAGAGAAGTGATCGTGCACTAGCTTGGCTTTGTCGCTGTGGTTTGTGGCTTGCCTGCCTGCAGCTTCAATGCAGTGGATATGATTTTTCCTCCTCCTGGAGATGATCTTGGCCTGGAAGAACGATGTGCGAGCGTCACCCTCTTTCAGCCAGGTGGTCCGCGCTGCCTGCCGCTTTCTGACGCGTTCAAGTGCTGCTAGCCCGACAATCTTCAGTTTCAGCGTCTTTCTTAGCCAAAACTCGCTTGGAGTGAGCTGACGCTTTTCTTGTGCTACATCCAACCGAAGAACAACTTCAGAAGCAATGTGGAACTGGAGCTTGGAGTTGCTGAACATGCTCTTGGCCCAGATCCTTAAGTCAGCCGCGGTTCTTTTGAGTTTAATTTTCATCCTGGTAAAAGGGCAGCTGTGATTCACCGGCCTCTGCCATGCCCTGGCCACTGTTTGCCGAAAATGAGGGAATTTGGGCCAAAAAGATTCAAATCTGAAGCTGGCCTTGCGTGGTGGAGCCGCGGCGTCAGACAGAAGCAGAGGGCAATGATCCGAGCAGGAGGTGGATGCAGCCGTGAGGATGTGCGATGGGAAAGAGGCTTCCCATTCTTGGTTGCAGAAGACCTTGTCAATCGCAATGAAGGTTGGGATTTCCCTTTCGTTGCTCCAGGTGTAGCGCCTGTTCTTGCACTTGATCTCCCTCGGGCATGCCCTGTCAATGGCGTCTCTGAACCTGCCCATAATTCTCCTGTTCAGGTTGTGGTTGCTCTTGTCCCTTGCCTCATAGATGATGTTGAAGTCACCGTTTATCAGCCAGGGCTCTCCATTGGGCGGTCTGATTCTGATCATCTCATCAAGGAACTCATCTTTTCTTGCTTCGTCGGCCGGGCCGTACACTGTTGTCAACCAGAAGAAGGAGTTGCAGTGGAGCTGGAGGACTCTGGCGGTGATGGAGAATTGCCCCACTAAGTGCGTGGCCACGGCGACCTTGGTGGAGTCCTAGAAGATTGCAGCCCCGCCGTGTAACACCCACGATGCGGCTATATCTCCCACGTGTCGAGGCACGACTTAGAGGCATAACCGCATTGTGGTTTTGTCGCAAGAAGGGTCATCTTCACACAATCCCATGTAATGAACAAGAATGGGATAAAGAGTTGGCTTACAATCGCCACTTCACGCAATACATAAATATAATTCATACATCATCCAAAATACACACATAGACCGACTACGGTCAAAATCCAAATGAAAATAAGATAACCCCAAATGCTAGATCCCCGATCGACCCAACTGGGCTCCACTACTGATCATCAGGAAAAGACACATAGTAACGACCACGTTCCTCATCGAACTCCCACTTGAGCTCGGTTGCGTCACCTAGACTGGCATCGTCGGCACCTGCAACAGTTTTGGTAGAACCTGTGAGTCACGAGGACTCAGCAATCTCACACCCGCGAGATCAAGACTATTTAAGCTTATAGGAAAGGATGGTGTACTGAGGTGGAGCTGCAGCAGGCACTAAGCATATATGGTGGCTAACACACGCAAATGAGAGCGAGAAGAGAAGCAACGCAACGGTCGCGAAGCTAGAAATGATCAAGAAGTGATCCTGAAACTACTTACGTTCATGCATAACTCAAACCGTGTTCACTTCCCGGACTCCGCCGAGAAGAGACCATCACGGCTACACACACAGTTGATGTATTTTAATTGGGTCAAGTGACAAGTTCTCTACAACCGGACATTAACAAATTCCCATCTGCCTCATAACCGCGGGCACGGCTTTCGAAAGATAATACCCTGTAGGGGTGTCCCAACTTAGCCCATCATAAGCTCTCACGGTCAACGAAGGATAAACCTTCTCCCGGAAAGACCCGATCAGTCTCGGAATCCCGGTTTACAAGACATTTCGACAATGGTAAAACAAGACCAGCAAAGTCGCCCGAATGTGCCGACAAATCCCGATAGGAGCTGCACATATCTCGTTCTCAGGGCACACCGGATGGGCAAGACGTTGGGTTGGCATAGACCCTGGTTGCCCAGGGGGCGCCGGATATCGCCCAGTTTGGGCTAGCACTCGAAGGAGCACTGGTCCGGGGGTTTAAATAAAGATGACCCTCGGGCTCGCGAAAACCCGGGGGAAAAGGCTTAGGTGGCAAATGGTAAAACCAAGGTTGGGCCTTGCTGGAGGAGTTTTATTCAAGGCGAACTGTCAAGGGGGTCCCATAAATCACCCAACCGTGTAAGGAACGCAAACTCAAGGAACATAATACCGGTATGACGGAAACTAGGGCGGCAAGAGTGGAACAAAACACCAGGCATAAGGCCGAGCCTTCCACCCTTTACCAAATATATAGATGCATTAATTAAATAAGAGATATTGTGATATCCCAACATATCCATGTTCCAACATGGAACAAACTTCAACTTCACCTGCAACTAGTAACGCTATAAGAAGGGCTGAGCAAAAGTGGTAACTTAGCCAAACAACGGTTTGCTAGGAAAAGGATGGTTAGAGGCTGTCATGGCAATATGGGAGGCATGATATATAAAGTGGTAGGTAGCGCAGCATGGCAATAGAACGAACAACTAGCAAAGCAAAGATAGAAGTGATTTCGAGGGTATGGTCATCTTGCCTGCAAGGTTCTCAGAGTTGTCGAAAGCTTGATCCTCGTAAGCGTACTCAACAGGTTCCTCGTTCACAAACTCATCTCCCGGCTCTACCCAAAACAAGGACACAAGCAACGGAACCACAATCAATCACGGGAGATGCACAAGCAAACATGATGCAATACATGAATGATATGCAAGATATGATATGCGATGCATATGCGTGCTCCGGAAAAAAAGATGAACAAGGCAGTAACTTGGAAAACCAAGCATGCCACTGGAAAGATGAGATGATTTCGGTTGAAATCGATATAAAGATCACCGGAAACGGATGCACGGTTTGCAAATGGCAAGCAAAACAAGAATGACACGAATCTGTAATTAACAGCATGATAGCACTTAGAATGCAACAAGTAACAATGTTACATCACCCCAACATAGCAACAAAGCATATGGCAGTAATCTACAGGAGATGCTTGACAAAATATGAACACTGAGCTACGGCTAGTTCACACCACAGCAGGTTCAAACAGGCATGGAAAAAGTGCAAAAGATAACAGGTTCACAGACTTGGTGAAATTACTGGACATGCCTGAAACAGCATCATGTAGCAATCTTCAGAGCACAAAATCAACATGCTACAGGAACTTAACATGGCAAAACAATGCATGGAAGTATTCTACTAAATAGATATGACAAAGGTCCCTTACTGACCATAAGCCAAAAAGGACCAGAAGATAGGATGGCAACCATGTAAACATAGTAAGTTTCGTTAACAGGTTTCAGACTTTGCAGAAAACAGAGCATGGCAGAAACAGACATCATGAGGGCATCTTTGTGAGCTTGATGCACTACCACAACGCAATGCATGACAAAACAAGCATACCTACAGCAAGATGGCATGTTTATGAAGCTATCCATGGCAATAGCAAGTACATTTCATGAAAGGATGAACTACAACAAGCTTGGCAAAATCGCATATCATGTTAACAATCTGCCAGAAATATTTTATAGCAAAAGTAGAGCAAGATTGAGTCATGCTATGGCACTCCATAATTGCAAACGAGGGCATGAATGGATAGATCACAACTATATCTACAAAACATCCTTACTGAACATCTCCAAAATAAGCATGGATATCTCTGTAGACACATAGATATACAGCAACAAAATAACAGCAGTCACAGACTTAGAAATCACGAAGTCCCTGAAATCAGAAACATTACGGAGCCTAGTTTGCATGCTTGTGCTAGTCACTACAGCGATCACAGAAATACATGGCATAAACCTCTGTAAAGATGGCATGGCATACATCAAAACACATGTAGAGCTCATGCCCATAAGATGCACAAATTAAATGCAACAAAAATAACAAAACCCTAAGTTCTGATAAGTAACAGCAGTTAACAGCAACTAGCACTCTTGCACCAGATATTTGGGCATCAAGATGGATTCAAATGAACATGGTGCACTAGAACAAAATGAAGAGAATCTAGAGAAGAACATTTCGATATATTAAACGCACGAAACGGAGCTATATGCAGAGAGTTATGATGCGATGAACCTAAGCATATAATGTAAAAATCTCAGGACTTGGGATTTTCGGGAGAGGGAGAAAGTCAACCTTAGAGATTTTGGATCGGGATCTGGTGGAGTTCGCCGGAGATCGGGGGGAGATGGCGGCCGGCGGCGTTGGAGAAGAGAGAGGGGCTCGGAGGAGCCGCCGGACGGGGAGGGGCGCCGGGTGCGCGGGGGCGGCGGCTGGGCGAGCTCGGGCTCGCGGCGGTGCTGCCGACGACGGCAGCGGAGGGCGCGGAGGCGGGGTGGCGACCGGCGAGGCGGCGACCGGCGGGGAAGGGCGAGGCGCGGGCGAAGGAAGGGCCTCGGGCGGCGCGCGCGCGGGAGGAGGGCGCCGGCGGCTCGGGCCGCGGGGGCCGGCCCCGGGCCTCGGCGGGCCGCGGGCGTACGGGCGGCGGGTCGGGTGACGTGGCAGCGTGCGATTGGGCGAGGGGCGGCAGCGGACGTGTCCGGCGCTGAGGAAGACGTGTCCGGCGGCGCGGAGGGGAAAATGATCTAGGGTTTCGCCCGAATTTCGAAGGGGGGGTGTTTTTATAGGTAGAGGGAGCTAGGAGACTCCAAATGGAGTGCGTTTTTCGCCCACACGATCGTGATAGAATGACCGAGAGCATGAAGGTGACTTAGAGGGGTTTTGGGCTGTTTGGAGGGGGGTTTTGCTGCAACACACAAAAGGACTTTGCGGTTACCCGGTTAACCGTTGGAGTACCAAACGACCTCCAAATGGAGCGAAACTTGACCGGTGGTCTACCGGTGGTATACCAGGGCCACTTGACAAGCCTCGGTCCATTCCGAGAATGTTCAACACCCGCTCACGAAAAGAAAACAAGAGGGGTGCGCCGGAGGAGGTGGGAGTGCCGGATTGCAAAATGGACAACGGGGAAAATGCTCGGATGCATGAGACAAACACGTATGCAAATGCAATGCACATGATGACATGATATGAGATGCATGACATGAACAAAATGCAAAACGGAAAGCATAACCCGACCATGAAGGGAATATCATAACACATAGCCGAAAATGGCAAAAGTTGGAGTTACAAATATGGAAAGTTACATCCGGGGTGTTACACGCCGCGCGTGCCCACGGTCGGGAGCACGGCGCGGTTATCCAGTCGGGCGCCACTGATCTCCCTGACTATGCCTTGAGTCCACATGCCAATCTTGGTTTCTTGCAGACAAAGGAGAGCGAGGTTGTGAGCATTGGCTGTCTCGTAGATGGTTGCTCTCTTTGCCGGCGATTTCAAGCCCCTAACATTCCAGTTCATGATGGATATGGTTGTGTTACTCATAGCTCTTTCGAAAATGCTCCGACAACAAACCAAATTCTATTACTGAAGAAAGCATTCTGGTACAGAGACACCGCCTCTCATCCCTGGCGTGCCAGCGTCCACCCATACGCCCCAAATCACGCTGACTATGAGCTAAACATCGATAACCTACACTAATCATAAGGAATAAACCTAACTCAGACTGGCTAAGGGCCAGCTGCTGCCGGAGACTATCTAAATCGAGCGCTAACATGATCTACTCCTGCACTACTCTGTCTGGGCCGATCAAGCCGGCCATGGTGCGCAGCGCCTGGACGTCGAGGCGCGTGAGCTTGGCGATGCAGGCGACGTCGTCCTCGGTGAGTGGCTCGTCGAAGCGACGCAGCAGCGCCTCCGCGGCTTGCACCGTCATCCGCTCCTTTGGACCCAGGACACCGAGCTCCTGAACCAGCCGGAGCGAGGCTCGCTGCGCAACCGGGGTGGAGGAGGGGTTGGCCGCCTGCCTGGCGCTGTGCCGAGTGGGGGCCGATGGCGCACGCGTCTTGGGAGGGGCGGAGGGCCGCCGTGCCGGTGTAGGAGACGCCAAGAGAGGGGGAGGAGCCTCGCGGAAGAGCAGCTGAGCGGTGGCGTCGTCTTGCCCGAGCTGCAGCTGCTGAACTTGGTGAGTCATCGCGCCGAGCGTGATTGCAGTCGTGGGAGGGGGCCGTGCGGTCTTGCATGCCTGGATGGGGCCGGGCTGCATGCATGCAGGGGGCCCGCCAGGAGCCGGCACGTCGACGCTGGACTCATGCGTCCCATCTCCACCGAAGACGAGCGGCGCCGCCAGAGCGTCAGCGATGACCTCCTCTAGCTCCTCCCACCCAGGCTCGACGCGAGGCGGGGCGGCAGCTGGATCTCATTGCCGGAGAAGAAATCAGCGACAGGGTCGGGGTTGCGGCAGGCCGGGGGGCGGGGAGGGCGCGCGACACAGAGGCAGGGGCGGAGTGACGCGGATCGCGGCCTCCCGCCCAAGGCAGCTTGAGCTGCGGTGGCGGCTGACGGGGGTGCGGCTGCGCTGCCTCTTCTGCTGGGGGCGGTCCGTGGCCGCCGCCGGGGCCTTGCTTGAGTGGCTCCGACCGAGCAGCGTGTCCGCCCAGGAACGCCTGGCCCCGCGCCCGCCGTCTTGGTCGTCATGATCCCTGCGGCCGCCACCACCGCGCTGCAGCCCGTGGCAGCCGAAGGAGGCCACCGCAGGGGGCTGGCGGCGAGCCTGCCCATCCTCCACGTGCCTGGTCCACGTCCCCGTGAAGATCTCCGGGAGGGGGGCTCCTCCCCCGAACCCGACAAGGGAAGACCGCTCTGGCGCGAGCTGGAAGACTGCGGCGTGCGGGGCGTCCAGTCCTCGATCCGGTCTACGTGTAGCAGCAGCTCCCGACGCCGGACGCCGGGTGGCGGGGCAACCTGGCGGCTCGGAGGCGAGAACCCCAGCATGGCCTCAACCCTGCCCGCGCCGCGGGCGGCGCGCCAGAGCATGCGCCTGGTGGGGATGTGCGCGACGTCGGCCGCCCACACCCAGCAAGCGAAGGTCTTGGTGTGGCCCCGCTCGTGCGTACGGCTATCCAGGCGGTCGACGATGCAGAGATCACTGAGCACTTCGACCGCGCCCTCCAGCGACCACAGCTGCATGGGCATCCGTTCGATGACGACCCGAACATGGAGAATGCAGTCGTCCGGCACCTCGTGGTCATCCTCATGCCAGCCCTTCACGGCGAAGTCGACGCCATCCACCTTGATGATGCTGCGGCGGACGGTGTTCTCCTTGTGCGCCGGGAGCTCGAAATGGACGAGGAAGTCTTCCGAGTCGTGGCTGGTGATGCGCAGCAGGTGGGGCGGCGTGTGGATCTGCTCCTCGATCGCGCGGCCCACCGACATCGGGTTCGCCACGTGCTGCGCCGTCGCGGCCGAGAGGAGCACCGCATGCTTGCGAAGCAGGAACTCCTGGTGCTCCATGGCCGGCGTGGACACCACCACCTTGTGGCTCGACCGAGGGTGGCGCGAGGGGTCGGTGAGGTACGCCTGGCGGTCCATGGTGGGCGGCGGCGGCGACGGCGTGGGGAAACGAAGCATCTCCTTCACCGGGCCACGCTGGGGACCGGCGTGGTGAGAGGGGGAGGAGGTGCTTGCTCGGCCACAAAGCTTTGGGTTTTGTGGGCAATCCCTACCGTAGTGGCCCTGCAGCTTGCAAATGATGCAGCGCAGCGGATCCCTACAATCTACTCGGCGGTGTCTACTGCTGAGACAGCGAAAACACTGGCCGGCGAAGCGCCTTAAGAAGGCGGCACGGCCCGCATCGCCATTAATGTCAGGGCGCCTACCCGACCGCCCCGACGGGCGGCGCCCAAGCTTGCCCGCTGGCCTCTGGAGCGCGCGTCGCCCCTTCCGCGACCTGACCTCTATCCATTCGTCGTCGCCGCCCGAAGAGGAAAGGGGCGGTGCGGGTGGAGGCACGACCACAATGGATTTAAGCTTGCACTTCCCAGGACAGGGGCGCACCTCTTGGACCGCGGTGGATTGCGCCCCCCCCCCCTTGGAGCTCTCGCCCCGCAGCAGGAGACGTGCCAGAACGTCGGGGCGGACCGTTGACGCGGGAGGCGAGGGGGTGGGAGGCGGCGGGAGACCGGCCCTTGCATCGGACCGACAGATCTAGGCAGATCTGCGGCGGACAAGGGCGAGTCCCGGTCCGATCCGGCGCTGCGGGAGGAGCGGGCCGAGCAGCAGGACCCCACCGGGGAGGACGGGCGCATGGCTGGGAGGCGCCCCGGCCCGGGCGGGCAGGGACGGTGGCTAGGTGGCCGCCGCGGCCGGAGTGGCGCGCGGTGCGGAGGAGGAGGAGGAGAGCGCTAGGAGAGCAGTCCAGCTCACCAGTCAATTTTTTCTTCTAGTACACAATCATAGTCCATCACCGCCAAATAACATAACCGTAGTACTCTCACATCTTTCTGACATGTCCAACTACAACTGCCAAAACATGGATCGTAGATATTAATCAGCACAACCAAACCTAACATTCACACATTGGCAAGACAATAAATTTAAGATAAATATCCTGAAAATGTGCAGATTGTGTCAACAAAGTTAACGCAAATACATGTGGTCCCATGATTCTTTTGTTGTATGAGAATGTATCTCAATGATCATAGGTGACGACCAATGTTATATAGGTAATTATCTTCTTTTTGGCATAGCGCGATGTTGCCCTGCTTGATTTTTTTAGCATTATTAGGATGGTATTAAATGGATATTATGGCAAGTTAGTTAATTCTAAAGAGCTGGTTCAATCTGTTAGATTTGTGTGATGCATACTACATTGATATGTATTTTTGTTACTGGCATTACTCCACTTGTCCTGAATGTTTTTTGATTTCTTGTTGTTTGTCGTGCTGCACAAAGATAATATGGGGAATATAGTTAATTGCTGGATATAATTTATTGGCCCAGGTGCTAAAGCATATCTCGCTCGTTCCCAGTTCAATCTATACTTACCAACATGGGGCCTAAGAATGATATGGTAAGGTTGAGACTGCAAGAATCGACAAATCAGAAAGAGACAGGTAGTTGTGCATGTGCAAAAAAGTTAGATATTTACCATACAGGTTGGTTTCACTTTTAGTTGTAACACAATACCCTGCAAAAAAATATGTAAAAAGGAAGATTAGCTTGCAATTCTGCATCTCAAATTGACATATCTACGGATGCCTACCAAGACAAAATAACTGGTCTGAATCTGAAAAATGAAAAAAAAATATAACCAAATAAACTGTAGAAAAAGAATACTAATCAGAGGTGGAATGAAAAAACGCTTAGTAATCCTCACCTACATGTCATGGTGGGAGTTAACAAATGACATTAGTGGAAATTAATTATTGGGGGGGGGGGGGGGGGGGGTACCAACCCATTTGTGGTTTTATTTTCCGGCTTACCAATGAAGCTAAATAAGATGCACTCTTGCCATGCCATTCACTTCAAAAATTGAATAGATGGTGTGAATCTGAACATTACTGGATTTCTGTCCTTTCATTTATAGGCATTTATAGCCACGCCAGCCTAAGGGAAAGATAAATTGTAGCAGGACTTAAAATCCCTAAACACAGAAGAAACAGAGTGGCAACATGACTGAGAAACATATAAGTAAATGTAGTACAGCAGTCAGACCGTCTCAATCCTCATCATCTCAAACACAATCCTATAATATGAGCTTTGTATCGGCCAAGACCAGATTTCGGCAAGAAATTTATCTGATGCACTTCTAGGCACAACAATTTCTAAAAATCTCTATATTTAAAAGACAGACCTGTAAAAATTGGATGGGCGGGGGATGAATCGATGGATGCCACGAGGAAGAGGCTGCCGGGGGACATGGGACAGAGAGGGCAGGCGACACCTCCTTTATGGACCAAGACGTTGGATTAAGAGTAATCAATTGCTTTTCCGAACACCCTCATATTTTCTACAAGGGGGTTGAAGCCGACGACTGGAAAACTTTCAGATTATATAAAAACGGCCGCAGAGGAGGAATCAAAGCTTTTAAGCAACTCTAAAAATGAAAAATAGCTTTATTATTTCATAATATTGTCTTTTACAATTTCAATACATCTCACTCGAATATCATGTCTTTCGAGCACTGACCCTCTATCAAGCGGACACCCTCTAAGACATCCTCGAAATAATGCTCTGGTGCGTGGTGGTCCTTGCCCTTGGGTGGACTCTTCGCTGCAACGTCGGTGGCCTTCATCTTCGCCCAGTATGTCTTGACACGGGCAAAAGCCATCCGTGCACCTTCAATGCACGACGACCACTTCACGGCGTCGATACGCGGCACCGCATCAACAAGTCGCTGCACCAGACTGAAATAACTATCCGGAATTGGCTCGGTCGGCCACAGGCGGACCACGACGTCCTTCATGGCAGATCCGGATATCTTATGAAGCTCTGCCCACTAGGCCATCTGTTCGTTCAGCAGCAGTGGACGCTTTGGAATGCTAAATTGCGACCAGAACAGCTTTTCTGTTTCCCATCCTTCTTGCGCTTGGAAAAACTGCGTCGCATCGGAGACACTCTTCAACAAATCCAACAATTCGTCTGGAGAACTCCACACTTGATTAAGCGGGGCATAATTCGGATCGCCGAACTTAGTTTGTAACAAAAAGGGCTTACCAGCCGCGATCTCCCCAGCTTGCCGGATCTCCTCCCGGGCCGCTCTAGACTCGGACCGCGCTTCTTTCGCCTCTCGTAAGGCCTTGTCAAGATCAGCTGTTCTGGCTTTATTATCCTTCTCTAGAAATTCGCAGTGGCTAGAGGCATCCTTTAGTTCAAGCGCCATCGTGGATATTCTCTCCTCGTATTGGTGCCGAGTAGCCTGTTCGGCCTTTAACTCGGCAGATGCCTTTTCGGCAGCCGCATTACTAATCCAGGCCTGCTCCTTGGCCCGGGCTAGCTCGGCCCGAAGGATCTCGACTGCGGCAACACCATCTGCAGACATGTATATCTCATTATACAATTCTTCGCGTCATGCTTATATTATAAGCACGTGCATATTATGACTGACCCAAAAACATACCTTGCGCCTCGTCAAGCCACCTGTTGATAAGCGTGATGTCATTATCCGCCTCATCAATCTTCTGTTGCAGATCCGCAACCTCTGTAGTCCGGACAGTAGCCAGGGAGGTCACAGCCTGTGTTCCAATCAATCAGATTATTTCCTGGGCATATCTTTTGATCCTCCGATCGCCTCCTGAGGGAGTCCTGGATTAGGTGGTCCTCGGACTGCCGGACTATATACTCTGGCCGGACTGTTGGACGATGAAGATACAATATTGAAGACTTCGTCCCGTGTCCGGATGGGACTCTCCTTTGCGTGGAAGGCAAGCTTGGAAATTCGGATATGTAGATCTCCTCCCTTGTAACCGACTCTGTGTAACCCTAGCCCCCTTCGGTGTCTATATAAACCAGAGGGTTTAGTCCGTAGGACAACAACAATCATAATCATAGGCTAGCTTCTAGGGTTTAGCCTCTACGATCTCGTGGTAGATCAACTCTTGTAATACTCATATCATCAAGATCAATCAAGTAGGAAGTAGGGTATTACCTCCATCGAGAGGGCCCGAACCTGGGTAAACATTGTGTCCCCCGCTTCCTATTACCATCCGCCTTAGACGCACAGTTCAGGACCCCCTACATGAAATCCGCCGGTTTTGACACCAACATTGGTGCTTTCATTGAGAGTTCCACTGTGTCGTCATCACAAGGCTTGATGGCTCCTTCGATCAACGGAAACGATGCAGTCCAGGGGGAGGTTTTTCTCCCCGGACAGATCTTCGTATTCGGCGGCTTCGTACTGCGGGCCAACTCGCTTGGCCATCTGGAGCAGATCGAGAGCTACGCCCTTGACCATCAGGTCAGGTTTGGAAGCTTGAACTATACTGCCGACATCCGCGGAGACTTGATCTTCGACGGATTTGAACCCATGTCAGGTGCGCCGCACAGTCACGATGAGCATGACTTAGCTCTATCGTCGGACGGTGTTCGGGAGATCACACCTGTAGCTACTCCGGCCCTTAAGCCGGAGCAGATCGCGCCGTCCGAGGATGGGTGGATGGACCCCGCCACGGAGGCCGCACACTCAGCGGCGATAGGGCCGAATACTGACTTCACGTCCTATGAAACCTGTGTTGCCGGACACTTGGATTCGTCCCCGGCCGCGGGCTCCAAACCGCCTGCGTCGTGCCTATCGAATCTAATTGGGCACCGATCATGGAATTTTCCTCTGCGGATATCTTTCAGCACTCGCCCCTGGGTGACGTGCTAAATTCATTAAGGTCTCTCTCCTTGTCAAGAGACCCTTGGCCGAACTATGTCCGGCTTGAGTGGGAAGCGGACGATGAAGAAATTCGTTCCCCACCCACCACCCACTTAATAGCCACTGTCGACGACTTAACCAACATGATCGATTTCGGCTCCAAAGACATCGACGGTTCGGACGGCGATGCAGGAGACGAACAGGAACCACCGCCCACAGGGCGCTGGACTGCCACCTCATCATATGATATATACATGGTGGACACCCCCAAAGAAAGCGATGGCAATAAGGCAACGGAGGATAATCCTCCCAAGAAGCAATCTAAGCACCGGCGTCATCGGCGCCGCTCTAAGCCCCGCCATAGCAAAAGCAGCGATACCGGCACAAGAGACAATAACGCCGCAGATAGTGCCGAAGACGAAGACAATCCCCTCCAGCCAGACTTCGAGCGGGAGGATGGGCAAGCTAGCCCTAAGGAAAAGGCAGCAGACGGAGAATCAGAGGATGACAATTACATGCCCCTCTCCGAAGACGAGGTGAGCCTCGGCGGGAGGATGGGCAAAAAGCCAGAAGAAAAAGCAACAACAGCTTCAAGATGACCAAGATCTGCTAGCGGATAGATGGACCGAGGTCCTGGCGGCCGAGGAATACGAACTCGAGCGCCCAACCAAAAGTTACCCAAAGCGCAGGTTACTACCCCAACTCGAGGAGGAAGCATTAAAGCCTACGCTTCCAGCGTATGATGCGGCTGACCAGCCACCTCGTGGCCGAGACGGAGCGGCATATCAGCCCGAAGTCCAGCCCACACCCCGTCGCCATCAAACAAAAACACCAAGGCCCGGGGCAACACGTAGGACCTGCGAGACGTATTGGAAAACAAAGCAGGACATACAAGATCAATCTACGGATCACAGGGGCACGCCCCAACGAGTGACGACGATCGTCACGCCGGATATACTAAAAGCAAATCCAGCCGGGCTGAATACAGCAGACAAGACTCGTATGAACTGCGTCGTGACATAGCCCGGCACAGAGGCGCCGCACACCCCCTGTGCTTCACTGATGAAGTGATGGATCACGAATTCTCATAAGGATTTAAACCCGTGAACATTGAATCATATGATGGCACAACAGACCCCGCGGTATGGATTGAAGACTTCCTCCTCCACATCCACATGGCCCGCGGTGACGATCTACATGCCATCAAGTACCTCCCACTAAAACTTAAAGGACCGGCTCGGCATTGCCTGAATAGCTTGCCAGCAAACTCCAATGGCAGTTGGGAGAAGTTGGAAGACGCATTCCTTGAAAACTTCCAGGGCACTTATGTGCGACCACCGGATGCTGATGACTTGAGTCACATAACCCAACAGCCAGGGGAATCGGCCAAGAAATTCTGGACCCGGTTCCTAACTAAAAAGAACCAAATTGTCGACTGTCCGGATGTCGAGGCCTTAGCGGCATTTAAGCATAACATCCGTGACGAGTGGCTCGCCCGACACCTCGGCCAAGAGAAGCCGAAGTCCATGGCAGCCCTCACGACACTCATGACCCGCTTTTGCGCGGACGAGGACAGCTGGCTGGCTCGCAGCAACAACACATCAAGAAATTCCGGCAATTCAGATGCCAAAGATAGCAACGGCAGACCACGTCGCAACAGACACAAGCACCTCAACAACGGCGACAACGCCTAAGACACGGCAGTCAATGCCAGATTCCGTGGCTCTAAATCCTGTCAGCGGAAAAAGGCGTTCAAAAGAAGCAATCCGGGCCCGTCCAGTTTGGACCACATACTCGATCGCTCGTGTCAAATTCACGGCACCCCCGATAAGCCAGCCAACCACACCAACAGAGAATGCTGGGTGTTCAAACAGGCCGGCAAGTTGAATGCCGAAAACAAGGAAAAGGGGATGCATAGCGACGACGAGGAGGAGTCCCGGCTGCCGAACACAGGAGGACAGAAGAAATTTCCTCCCCAAGTGAAAACGGTGAACATGATATACGCAACCCATATTCCCAAGCAGGAACGGAAGCGTGCACTAAGGGACGTCTATGCGATGGAGCCAGTCGCCCCAAAGTTCAACCCATGATCTTCTTGTCCGATCACTTTCGATCGCAGGGACCACCCCACTAGTATCCGTCATGGCGGTTCTGCCGCATTGGTCCTTGATCCCATCATTGACGGATTTCACCTCACTCGAGTCCTTATGGACGGTGGCAGCAGCCTGAACCTGCTCTATCAGGATACAGTGCGCAAAATGGGTATAGACCCCTCGAGGATCAAACCCCCAAAAACCACCTTCAAAGGTGTCATACCAGGTGTGGAGGCCTGTTGCACGGGCTCAATCACACTGGAAGTGGTCTTCGGATCTCCGGACAACTTGCGAAGCGAGGAATTAATCTTCGATATCGTCCCCTTCCGCAGTGGCTATCACGCACTACTCGGACGAACCGCATTTCCTAAATTCAATGCGGTACCGCATTATGCATACCTCAAGCTCAATGCCAGGACCTCGCGGGGTTATAACAGTTAATGGAAACACAGAACGCTCGCTCCGTACGGAGGAGCACACTGCGGCCCTCGTAGCAGAAGTGCAAAGCAGCCTTCTGAGACAAACTGCCAATTCGGCAACAAAACCCCCGGACACCTTCAAGCGAGTCCGGACTACCCTGCAACAGGATAGCTCGGCACGTTCAGAGCTCGCCTAGCAATTCGACCTCCGTCATAGTCCTAGTAAAGTGGCAAAATTTGCGCCGCGCGTACATAATTACGCACTCAAGATACCATGGGCGCAGGCGGAGGCACGACTATGGCACGGCCCACAATGCGGCTCAACCGCCTCAGGGCCCGTATATCTTTATCATTTTCTCTCTTCAGGACCCTACTCTCTGGAAGCCCTTTCTGACAGCCTGATTATCGGACCCATTACGGGAAGGAAATACCAAGGAAGCAAGAAGCTTTGACGTACAAGGAAATCCCCAGGTGGTCTCTGATAACGATAGATATACCTGTTTTACATACCCATACGTAGCTTTCCCTTGGATAGGACATGTCAAATAGTCCTATTTTTTGCTTATTGCACTAGTTGTATACATACGCTTCGACGTATCATTTAAATAACAATGTATAGCATTAGCTTATTATTGTATTTCCTTTTCTTTCTTGTCTGCTTATTTACGACAAATTGCACCCGTACATTCTGGTACGTCCAGTGCGCCAGAGGCTTCAATGCACCCCATAACACGGCATGAAAAGTCCGAACACTTTCGACAGTGCGGCACCCCGAACTTATTAAGGACAGTAAAACTGAACCTAAACCGAGCCATCTCACGCTATTTGCTCTCTAAGCCGTTAGATTCATGTGGGGGTCGTCTCCAGCCATTCGACCAGCCATCACACACACGTTTTTTGCTTCATGGGCTGGCTGTCCTGAGGGAGGCTACTCCAGGAGAAATTTCCACGGCGCTTCCATCTTCACCCAGCCAGTGTCGCGACCCATCTTCTCTTACCTTTCCACGGGCTATGTAGTGGGATCCAGTTCAGAAGGAGGCCCTTCACGGAGGTGCATCCACAACCTATCATCTCCTCTTCCCCTCACTGTCATGGCTGCCCCATTCAAAATCTAGCATATTCACCATATGCAACTTGTCTCGCAGTTTAGGAAGAAGCCTTCTCTGTGTAACATGCGGAGGTTGGAGTAGGGGAGGAGGAGATCATGTACAATATAAGCATAATTTTCCCTGATGTGCATTCTGTAGAACCTGTACTATCAACACCTGTACCGTGAGGCAGGCACAAGGTGTGTTCTAATCCTCTCATGCAGAGATTTTACCTTGTTAACTTCTATACAATTATGCAGAAGCTATAGCCCATGAATGATAAACTTTGTTTTGACATGTAAATGTTGGTTGTCCCTTGGTTAATGTAGTTTCAGAGTTAGGAGTTTACCATCGCTCTATTTTTAGGCAAAGACTAATCCTCTAATGCAGAGATTTTACATTGTTAAATTCTCTACGAGCGATGAAGGCACCCCGGCGGCGGGTACACGTTGGACACGCACGATGAGCCGGCAACCGCAGGAACAGGAAGGAGGTGGTGAGCTCCTCGCCACCGCCACCGCAGGTCCTAAACCAGTGGATCACCTTCTGCGCTGACAACTCCCTGAGTGGCTGCGTCAGCGAATGGCTGAGCAGCATCGAACGCGAGTGCGTCCGCGAGGATGAGTAAGACCGTGGCGACGACCAGTTCTTCCACCAAGCAATTGCCTTATCCAAACAAAACATTGCATACAGGTGATGTTCATGCTGGCTGTGGTCAACTGATTTTGGCAGATCTTTGAGCTTGGTGATCTATTCATTTGACTATGCATGACTGTGTGATCAGTACCAAAAGAAGAGACATATACTGACAATGTGTATCTTCGGTAACAAACGAGTGATGCTTACTTACGTATACTGTTTCAGATTTGGAGCCGGAACAAGATTTGTTGTCTTTGGTTACAGACTTACCGGTACACTTTTCTTGATCTCCCTTAAATTTTTTGTTTGTCCTATGTATTCCAGTTTCTGTTATGGTGCCCCTGATACTCTGATATTCATTTCATTTATTTTGTTTTGCGAAGGACTTGCCAATGGTCTTCTGGAATTGAATATTAGAAAGGGCAGCCTTGAAGATACTCAGACGATCTTAACTTGTGGCTCTTTTTTCTTTTTGCTTGACTGCAGTATCTTCTCATTTCTTATGCCATAATCAAATATTATTCTAGAGAGCCTATGAAATAAATAGACCATGAGCTAATGAAAAGTATTCAAATGCTTATGTTCTGACCACATCGGGACATTTACATTTAAAGAGATTCGGGTCTGTTTACTGAAGCTTGGCACCAACATTACTAAATCAGAAAACCTACTGTAGTGTAATGTCATGAGAATGCATGTAAAAATTATATCATAATATACTCTTTATATTGCATCATTGGTTTAGTGCTCACTTTGTGTTTTTTTTCCATCGGATTTAAAACTTGAGGATGATTGCATGCATCCATTGGAATAACTAAAATTTCCATTCTTTCAGTAGCTGATGCTGTGGCAAGAATAATTAGTTAATTACTGATCACATTTATTGCATATAATTGAGTTTGTAATGTATGACCAAGTACGGCTCCGTTTACCTGCCATCCTTCTTATGTTGTAGAACTACCAAGAAGGAAGTGGGCGGCCAAGGTGTCTCTCAGTCAGTATTGGCTCGCCGATCCTCTTATTCTTTTTCTCAAAGTGACCGACTGGTTGAATCTTGGGACCGCTCCAAAGTTACCTCTTGAAAAGCAGTTGTGCGGAACTTCTGGCCCAGGAATCTGGAAGTGCCCAAATTAGACATGATATCTTACAGGGGTAATATAGGTGGTTGGTGTCAGAGGCCTTAGAAGAGGTGTTGTCTGCATAGGCTTGCCCTGGTCACAGCGGTGGTCGTAACACTAGGATAACCTGAGAAATATAGAAGGAAAACATCATGTAAATGATCAGTATCTGATTTGAGTATGTGAAATGAAGTACAAGTTAAGTGTTCCACTGAAAATATAAATGAAATTATTTTATGCTTATTTAAAGATATTTTTATTATTCTATTGAATTCCATCGAAGGTAGTTTAATTAGCCGACTCAGTCCCTACAGCTGATATGGTATTTAGTATATCATTTATTTGATTTCCTAACTAATTGAAATCCTTCTCAGTACTCTTCTCCATGAATCTGATGCACTTCACAAGAAATGCCTAGATGCACCGAGCTCGCCTAATTCTTCTTTGTTGGTGAACATGGTGGCCCTTTGGGTAGAGAGTCCTTCAAAGATTTCATTAATGCACCATCTATGCAAACTATAATGACCAGTTATGTCTCATGTTACATGTTTATTTTTTACGTTGCTTGTCTTGGCTGATTGATTGTTTGTATTTACTACATACATTGTTGTGTATGTTGTCATACCAAGCCAATTTGGATATGTAAATCTTACTTTTTGCTGAGTATATATGAGTCTTCGTTGATTATTGACTAATATAAGGATATGTTTGCACAACTATAATATGTTTCATGTGCCCATACATTTACAGAAACCCCTATCAATTATATAATGTATAAATATACGGGCGCGGCAACGCGCGCCATCAATGATCTAGTAGCATTATATGCATCGGCCCCGAATCATGTCTTGCGTCAATAGTTGGGTTTGCCTGGCTCCCATGTTTTGGTACCTTACGTTCCGCTATATCGGCTAAGGTAGCACTAGGAGAACTACTGCGATTGTGTCCCGGTTCTTTCGGACGAGCACATCAGTAGAGAAAGCCGAAAACTGACTGTCATGATGCGGCGAGAGCTGGTCGCTGTTCGAGAGGTCTCAAATCCTTAAAGATTTTTTCTGCTTCGGGCGAGGAGTCGGCCTTGTCCGATTTAGGCGTACATAGCGCCCCAAGTTCGGCCTTCCGAATACTAGGGGCTTCGCCAAAATTTAAAATTGTAGACTTCTATGGCTAAGTAAGAGTGATAAAGTTTTATAGTCCGATTGCCTGATTCGTTGTGCTGAACACCTTCTTCGAAGGACCCAAAACTGGGATAAAGAGTGATCAGGTTTATCCCGAACACCTCAGTACTAGTTACATGGGGCAGAAGCCGACGACTGGCCAACTCTCAGATTTTATAAACAGCCGCACAGAAGGTAATATTTTAAATTAACAAGCGTTACATAGTGCACATGAACTCATTTTCATATTGTAGGATAACATGAGTACATTCATTCAAATATTACATCCTTAGCACATTCCTCCGCCACAAGGCGAGCACCCTTCAGGACACTGTCATAATACTTTTCAGGGTGGCGATGCTCCTTGCCCTCCGGCGGCCCGTCCTTCACCAGCTTTTCGGCGTCCATCTTCGCCCAGTGCACTTTCGCCCGGGCAAAGGCCATGCGCGCACCCTCAATGCAAACGGACCGCTTTATGACTTCAAACCATGGGCAGTCATTCACAAGCCGCCTTACCAGACCGAAGTAGCTGCCAGGCAGGGGCTCGCCAGGCCACATCCGGACTATGAGACCCTTCATGGCCTGTTCGGCCGCCTTGTGAAGCTCGACCAGTTGCTTCAACTGGTCGCTCAAGGGCATCGGATGTTCGGTCCCAGTATACTGAGACCAGAACAACTTCTCCGTCGAGCTCCCTTCCTCGGCCCGGTAGAACCCCGAGGCATCCGACACACTGCTGGGTAGATCTGCGAACGCTCCTGAAGAGCTCCGAACTCGGGTAAGTAAAAGAAAAGTTTCCTTCACATGCTTGCTTTGCATAATGAATGCCTCACTACTAGGAAAAGGGCTATAGATGAAATGGCCACTAATGGCGCACCAGACATGTGGTGCGCCACTACTATATAGCAGTGGCGCACCATGTGCTGGTGCGCCATTAGTGTGAAAGACACGAATGGCGCACCAGACACACGGTGCGCCACTAGTAACAATTTTTTTTCCAAACATACTAATGGCGCACCAGGGCACAGTGCGCCATTACTAGTTCTAACTAGTAATGGCGCACCAGCCACATAGTGCGCCACTACTATATTTTTTTATTTTTTTTGCAAAACTACTAATGGCGCACCAGGGTATAGTGCGCCATTACTAGTTTAAACTAGTAATGGCGCACTGTGCCCTGGTGCGCCATTAGTGTATATTTTTTATTTTTTTGCAAAACTACTAATGGCGCACCACCAGCAGGTGCGCCATTAGTAACCAGGGTTACTAATGGCGCATTTGTAGGTGGTGCGCCATTAGTAACCTGGGACCAGCTAGATATTTTGGACAGCCACACCTACCCACTCACTTTCCCCACTTCATTCTCTCCACCTCCTCCTCCAAGCTTGTCTCGGCTGCCTCCTCCTCCTCACCTCATTTGCACCATAGATTCATCCAAATTAAGTGGTTAAATTACCTTTTTTGATAGGTAAGTAAGGGGGAAGCTATCTTTATGTTGTTCTCCCTCCAACAACGTGCACATGCACTTTTTATGGCCTAGCTAGATCTATGTATGTTTGTGGTGTTGCATATGTTTGTGGTGTTGCATATATGTTTGTGTTTGCAGGTACCGGTATTTGAAATGCGATAGTTGCCAATATTTTGCCGGAATGTTGATTCATTTCCGTTTCGGCGAGAATTTTGGCACTATGCATTCTTTTTGGTCCTATTTTTAGGGAAAGTCATGCCAAATTTTTTCTTGGTTCTAAAATATCGTTTTGCTCTACCCCGCAGGCGACCATGGTCCGCACGATGACCGAAGGCATCGTGAATAGGTTTTTGAGCTCCGCGAAGGCCGAGATGCTTCAAAAGAACGAGACGGAGATAAGATGTCCGTGTCGAAGATGCAAGCTGAAGAGCCTTATTGCGGACCCGGATTCCGGGCAGGTGCGGGACCACCTGCTCTTGCGTGGTTTCATGGATGGCTATCGGTGGCAAGGTGATGAAGATGACTATGAAGTCGTCCATGGGGGCCGGGCAAGAAATGAGGAAGGGCAGCAAGACAACCACCGCGGCTCGGGCGGGCGAGAAGACGAAGAATCTCCAGGACATGATCACGACGGTGATGCTGTACACAGTCATCATGTAGAAGATGCCGGACATGATGATGAGGAAGATGCCGGAGCAGACGAAGGGCATGATCATGAAGATGAAGATGCCGGCGGAGCAGACGACGATGGACCATCGATGGGCTGGGTGCAGGACCCTCATATTCAAGAGCTGCTTCTCAAGCAGACGGATAACGCAAGAGCTGCCGCCCGAGAGAAAGCCAAGCTGGATCAACTGGAGATAGACGCGGTTACTCCATTGTATGAAGGATGCAGGCCCGAGGATACCCGCCTGAAAGTAACGCTCATGGCTCTGGAGATGAAGGTAAAACACAAAATGACCGACGCATGCTTCGACGAGAACATGTCATTCTGGCACGAACGTCTTCCCAAGGGGAACAAGTGCCCGACCAGTTTCGAGGAGGCGAAGAAAATCGTGTGTCCTCTGGATTTACCGCACGTGAAATACCATGTGTGCATGAACAATTGCATCATTTATCGGGACGAGCACGCGGAGTCTACCATATGTCCGGTGTGCGGCGTCACTCGATACAAGAAGAGGAAGAAAGCTCCTCGAAAAGTGGTGTGGTACTTTCCGATCACTCCTCGTCTGCAGCGGTATTTCGCGGACCCTAAGGTAGCAAAGCTCCTGCGTTGGCACGCGGATAGGGAGGAGAAGAAGCGAGAAGATGACGCAAATGATCCGGAGATAAATAAAAAAGACAAGATGCTGAGTCACCCTAAGGATGGGAGCCAGTGGCAAGCGTTGAACTTCGAACACCCAGAATTTGGGAAGGATCCAAGGAACATCGTGCTGGGCGCGAGCACCGATGGAGTCAATCCGTTTGGCAGCCAGAGAAGCACACATAGCACCTGGCCTGTGTTTGTGTGGATGTACAACCTTCCCCCTGGTTGTGCATGAAGAGGAAGTACATTCACATGAGTATGCTAATTGAAGGGCCGAAACAACCAGGGAACGACATCAATCTGTATCTGGGGCTGCTGAAAGAGGAGCTAGACACGCTGTGGAAAACGCCAGCCAATACGTGGGACGCCGCAGAGAAAGAATATTTCCCTATGAGAGCCGCACTGCTCACGACGGTGCACGACTATCTCGGTTACGGATATCTCGCGGGGCAGGTGGTCCACGGATTTTCTGGATGCGTCAGGTGCATGGATGACACAACGTATCGCCAGCTAGATAGAGATCCCGGGTCTTCGAAAACCGTGTTCATGGGACATCGAAGGTGGCTTCGCGACGATGACCCGTGGAGGAAACGCAAGGATCTGTTCGATGGTGAAACCGAACCCCGAAGACGCCCGCGTACGAGGAGCGGCGAGGAAATAGACGAGCTGTTGAAAAATTGGAAAGATTGCCCACTGCCGGGAAAGAAGCAAAAGGCGCCAGAGCCGGGAAAGAAGCGAAAGGCGCCAGAGCCGCTGCTGAAGGTATGGAAAACGAGGTCTGTTTTCTGGGACTTGCCGTACTGGAAGATCCACCGTGTGCCTCACAGCCTTGATGTCATGCATATCACGAAGAACGTGTGCGAGAGTCTGCTTGGTACCCTGCTCAACATGCCAGAGAGGACCAAAGATGGGCCGAAAGCAAGGGCAGACTTGAAATCAATGGGCATCAGGGAGGAGCTTCACGCTAATGATGATGATGATGATGAGGCGAAGCAGGACACGGAAAGTCGTCGCAAAGGCAAAAAGGCCAAGAAGACCGGAAATGACTACCCTCCCGCGTGCTTCACTCTAAGTCAGGAGGAGATCGATCAGTTTTTCACCTGCCTCGTAGGAGTAAAACTTCCTTACGGTTACGCGGGGAAGATAAGCAGATACCTAGACCCAGCGAAGCAGAAGTTCAGCGGGATGAAGTCTCACGACTGTCACGTGCTGATGACGCAGATACTTCCAGTTGCAATCCGTGGGATCATGGACGCGCACGTCCGTGAAACGCTATTTGGCCTATGCAACTTTTTCGACGTCATCTCTCGGAAGTCGGTTGGCGTGAGGCAACTCAGAAGGCTACAGGAAGAGATCGTGGTGATACTATGCGAGCTTGAGATGTACTTCCCGCCCGCATTCTTCGACGTTATGGTGCATCTGCTGGTCCATATCGTGGAGGATATCATCCAACTCGGGCCGACGTTCCTGCACAGCATGATGCCGTTCGAAAGGATGAATGGTGTCATCAAAGGATACGTTCGCAACATGGCACGTCCAGAGGGAAGCATAGCCAGGGGCTTTCTGACCGAAGAGTGTATCTCCTACTGCACGAATTATCTAGGCATCGAGAACCCCGTTGGTCTGCCCGTCAACAGGCACCTCGGCAGGCTCGCTGGATGGGGTCACCGTGAGGGTCGCCGCGAAATGCATGTCGACTTCGAGGGTCGACTCGCCGACTTTGAAAGAGCAAACCTAGTCGCGCTACAACACATAGACGTGGTCGATCCTTGGGTGGTAGAGCACAAAACCTTTATTGAGAAGACGTACAATGACCGAGGCCAACAGAGGACGGACGGAGATATAATCAAAGAGCACAACTCATGTTTCACGCGTTGGTTCAAGCAGAAGCTTCTGTCGTACCCTTTACATGAGGATTCTTCCGCGGAAGAACAACTCATATTCGCCTTGTCACAGGGCGCCGAGCACAACCTGATGACGTATGAGGCGTACGATATCAACGGCTACACATTCTACACCGAGGACAAGGACATGAAGAGCGATGGTTATCAGAACTCCGGGGTAACGATGGAATCCTACACCGGTAACGACAAGGACAGATACTACGGAAGGATCGAGGAGATCTGGGAGCTGAGCTACGCTGGAGAGAAGGTCCCGATGTTCCGTGTCAGATGGGCCAAGAGCGTCATAAAAGAAGACCGGTATTTCACCACCATGGTTATACCCGAAGCCAAATCCAAGACCGCAGGCGCGAACGTCACCGCGAAAAATGAGCCATGGGTACTGGCTTCCCAAGTGGACCAATGCTTCTTCATTACCGACCCGTCAAAGCCCAGTCGTGTTGTCGTGAGGAGAGGCAAAAGGAAGATCATTGGAATGGATGGAGTCGCCAATGAGCAAGACTTCGACAAGTACGGCGACCCGAAGATGGAACATGACGACGACGATGAAGTATCAGCATACACCACAAGAAGAAGCAGGACCACCCTACCTAAAGGACGTCCGTTCAAGAGAAGAACTCCATTTACGAAAAATAAGGGCAAGAAGATTGTGAACAGATAGCTAGCTAAGATCGATTGTATTTAAATTGTAGCCTTCATTTCTCGATTGTATTTCATGGGCACTTTTTGAACTCATGAATATTTTTAAATTTCATGGACACTCAATCTCGATCCCCCTCCATCTCGATCGCTATCCCACCTCGCCAGATCCGGTCCCCCTCGCCGCCGAGCACCCCCCGCACCCTCTCCCCCGCTCCACCGGCCGCCGCCGCCGACCCCCCGCACCCTCCCCCGCTCCACCGCCACCGACGACCCACCGCACCCCTCCCCCGCACCCTCCCCGGCCCGCTCCACCGGCCGCCGCCGCCGACCCACCGCACCCTCCCCCACTCCACCGCCGCCGACGACCCACCGCACCCTACCCCGCTCCACCGCCGCCGACGACCCACCGCACCCTGCCCCGCTCCACCGCCGCCGATGACCCCGCACCCTCCCCCGCACCCTCCCCGGCCCGCTCCACCATCACAAATGAATGCAACTAAAATTGCAAAAAAAAAAAACAAATTTGATTATATTTTCAAATAACAAATTTGATGATATTTTCAAATAATAAATTTGATGATATTTTTTCATATTCATAAATATTTTCAAATAACAAATTTGATGATATTTTTTAAAAAATTATTACTGTTTTTATAAAAAAAATATTACTGTTTCATATTCATATTCATTTTCTAAAAAATTATTAGATGCAACAAAAAATAATAATAATAATTTACTTATGGCGCACCTCTGGCTGGTGCGCCATTGCTATATAAAAAAAAGATTAGTAATAGCGCACCTCTGGCTGGTGCGCCATTGCTATATAAAAAAAAGATTACTAATGGCGCACCGATCGTGGGTGCGCCATTGCTATCTAAAAAACATACTAATGGCGCACCGCTACGGGGTGCGCCATTAGTAAGCTTCCCCCCTAGCTAATTCCTCCCTCTCCCTCGCCAGATCCCCTTCGTCCCTCTCCCTCGCCAGATCCACCCACGTGCTGCCCCGACCCACGACGTCGCCGCCCCGACCCCCGCCGCACCCGCGCCCCCGCGCCCCCCACCACTGCAGCTCCCCCGCGCCGCCGCCCCCGCGCCCCCCACCACTGCAGCTCCCCCGCGCCGCCGCCCCCGCACCCCCGCTCCCCGAGCCGGAGGAGGAGGACCAGGAGGAGGACGAGGAGGAGGAGGAGGAGACGACGACCGCCTCTACCTCAGCTCAGCCAGGCCACGCGACGCTGAGCTAGGCGCCTATGCTTCGACCGTTGGAGTTAGGCGCCTCTGCTTCGACCGGATCGGGATCGTCTTCAACCTTCGGTCGCCGGCGATCTTCCTCGATTTGGGCATCCCCTGCTGCTCCTAGTCACTCGCCGGGCCTCCGTGTGCCTCTGCGGTGAGCCCCTCTGCCGATTCCCCGACTTTCCCCTTCGAATCCCTCGGCATAGAAGTCCCACGGGCTAGGCCGTCGCGGCGGAGCTTCGCTCTCCACTTTCCTGACTGTGCTCCCACGGGCCCTGGCCGCATCCGTCCGCGCCCCTGTGACACCCCCCGCGCGCGCCCGCGCCTGCCTGGGCCACGCCCTGCCTCGCCCCTGGAACGCGCTCTCCGTGCCCGCAGCCGCCCGGCCGCTTGTGCGTGTCCGCGTCCCACTGTTGGTCCTGTCGCGCGCGCCCCTGCTGTGCACCATAGCCTCATCCCGCTGCTGTTGTTGCACTGCTGCCACTGCAACTCTGCTGTTGTTGCCCTCAGACCAGCATCATAGACCAGTTGCACCGTGCATGTATGATAGTTGCATCGACTTCATCCAGTATGTAGAATGGTGATTGCCTGAAATTGTGAATGGCAAACAGCAATGCCAGTGCAGCAACAGTCTTCCCACCAGATAACTGTTTCATATCCCTAAAGCACTGATTTTTTGTGTGTGGGTGATATCCCTAGTATGTGGCATAGCTCTGTACTTGATTGATTCCATGTAGAAATGGATCATCTTCATTTTCTAGATTTAAATACGATGTTCCTCTGAGTGGGTGCGTGTGACCTTTTTGTTGACTGCTTGTAGATTTTGTCTATGCCTTTAGATATTATGATCAAAGGCTTCCATGAACAGCTCATACCTTCTTGGCTTGACAGAGTTATACTTGATAGATGAAGTATGTGTGTATTCAGATGCTTTGTGTAATTGTACCTGTTATATCTGACCACTGTTTATTGTGGTTTTGATTTTGTTACAGTGTTCTCAAGTATAACAACATAGTGGGATCATTTGTCAACATAGTGGGATCATTTTGCAGATTCCAGCAAACAACATAGTGGGATCATTTGTCAAGGCCAGCATCAGAGTGCTAATTTACAGGTATAAATAGATAAAAGATTCAGAGAGTAGCTCTTTTCTTACCAGCATCATGAAGGTTGGGAATATCTTTGTAGAAAACAAAAAGATTAGGAAACTGAATCTAAGGACCAGGGCTAAACCTCTGTACTTTACTGTCTTTAACATGGTATAAAATACCTGAACTGAATTTGTGGGGCCTCTAAAATTCTGGAAAAAATTAAACTCAAGATTCTGGTGTTTAACCCTGTTGTGTTGCTTCTAGAAATAATATAAAAGCTGTGAAAAAGAAATCTGTGGAGTTGGCACTTTACATAAGGTTGTAGATCATTTTACATTGCTGGCTTTAACATGATACCAATTGGCACCTGAACCTTTCTTTTGGAGAGTTCTCTGAACTTCAATGAAGCATAAAGTAGAATGCGAAGCTTGTCTTGAGGCTCATCTTTGAGACAGGTTATCTGTGTCGGTTGTCGGAGCCTTGGAGGTTACTGCTGAGAGCTGTCACAGCAGTGCGTGGCGTCAGTGATGGCCAAGCTGCTAGTTCAACTACTGGCCAACTAGTGGCCCTTGTTATCAAAGTAGTCTTGCCACATGTTCATAGTAATCTCCAACCATATTAGCAGTACTGAATAAAACTTGTCTTGTTTTATGGGAATGGTTGATTACCTTGATTATACTTACTGGATGGTTTATTTATAGTTCTTAAAATATGAAAATGAAAATTATTTGTATCCCTCGTTGAAGGTATTTGACTCTATAAATCATACTGATGTTGACTCTATAATCATACTGATACTGATGTTAAAGGTATTTCTAGCAAAACCTGAAATGCTAGATGGATTGATTTTTCTGAGCTGTTTGTGCTCCCTGCATCTTTCAGCTCTCATTTTCAGTGGAGTTGTTGAATTATATGCTCTTATTGGACATGTTTTACGTGTTGATCCATCAATTGCTAGTTTGCTGGGTTTTGTCTCCGACCATCGTGTCGTGATGATTTTGCAGGTACCCCGAGAGGCCCTTGAGTTTGCCGGAATGTCGATTAACTTCCGTTCCGGCAAATTCGGGTACTCCATATGTCCTATTTTCAG
The DNA here is from genome assembly GCF_018294505.1 of Triticum aestivum. Lineage (NCBI taxonomy): Eukaryota > Viridiplantae > Streptophyta > Magnoliopsida > Poales > Poaceae > Triticum > Triticum aestivum. The sequence goes on along the minus strand of NC_057814.1, from coordinate 125,270,730 downwards.
CAAAGGTCATGCTGAAATTTTCCGTGAATTTTAGCATGACTTTGCTAAAAATAGGACATATGGGGTACTTGCGACTAATGCATGGGCCGGGGTATCTTAGTACTTAATTAAGTAGGATCAACTGCCTCTTGTGTTATACATATAGAAGTGTGATATGTTTACTGTCTCTTGGTGTTTGTCCTTAATTAAGTAGGGTATATTATTAGAAGATACCCATATATATCAGTCAACCTAGGGTGCCTCGGCATCGATAAACCCTAAATGATGAAAACTTAACTTAGCATTTAGGGTGCCTCGGCGTCGACAAACCCTAAATGATAAAACCTTGGCTTTTAGGGTGCCTCGGTGTCGATGAGAACCTAAATGATGTACGCTTAGGCTTTTAGGGTGCCTCGGCGTCGACAAACCCTAAATGATAAAAGCTTAGCTTTTAGGATGCCTCGGTGTCGACAAACCCTAAATGATGAGACCATGATCTTGTTCCTTGACAATAACCAACTTTTTGACCAAACTTTTTTCCTATTTAGAGCGAAACATGGCCCACAACGATGAGGCCGGCGGTTCGGGCGGCAAGCAATTCTGGGAGCTGTCCCAGGAGCTGGAGGAAGAACCTCACCGCTATGAGGACGCCGCGGAAGACACCGATCCTGACTACACAACCCCTAGTGGCGTCGGGGATGACACCACTGATGGTGCCGCCGAGGATGCCACCACTGATGATGGCGGCGCACGCACAGATGGCAGCCAACCGAAGAGGCAACGGAAGGACCGGCGCCCGAGCGTGCTCGGCACCGTCAAGGAGGAATTTACTGAAGTGAACTCCGACGGGCATCCAACGGCGCCCAAAGAATTAGTCAAGGGGTACTCGGTTCAGCTCGGGTGCATTCTCCGGAGCACCGTCTCGATCAACACCGAGAACCTAAGGCATAAGGACCGAGGGAATTTGCGCAGCCTCCTCTTCACGAAGCTGCACGAACGATACAAGTTCCCCGCTGACTTTGCAAACACACGCCTCTCAGGGAATAAAGTGAACAGTGCCGCCCTCACGAGGATGAGCACGGCCCTGTCTACTTGGAGAAGCACGGTGAAGGCAATGATTGAAAAAGGTGATAGTTATGAGAAGATCAAGGCGAAATATCCTTTGATCAGCGAAGATGACTACAAGGAGTTCAAGATCAAGTGCGAGAGCAGCGCAACCTCCGAATCAAGTCAGTGGGGGAAAGAAATGCGGCAGTTGAACTTAGGGGTCCACCAACTCGGTCCCGGCGGTTACAGAGTGGCGGAGCCTATATGGGACAAGGAGGACGCGGAGCGTGCCGAGCAAGGCCTACCGCCCCGCTTCGAGAAATACCGTGACAAGCAGACCAGGAACTTTGTCAGGGCCCGGTACAAGGAGGACCCGGTAACAAAGGAGCTTACCACGGATCCGAAGACCAGGGCGCTTGAGCTTGTTCTGGTAAGGAATACACCCCCGCGTAATTAGCTCCATATGGTTGCATTCTAATTAATGAAGCCAAATTTCTAAATGGTTCACATTCCTTCCGCAGGAGGCTGAAAGCAGTAGCGCGGGGTCGTCTCAGAGCTCCCCTTTCGACACCCCTTTAAATAGGGCGTTGAACGTAATGAAAAACAAGGATAAGCTCAGTAAGCCGTCGTCAGCTGGTCGTGTGGCCGGCAAAGGCTTGTCCACAAAATGGTCGTCATACTATACCGCTGGTGGGCGAAAGGAGAAAAAGACCAGCTCGGAAAGCCAGTCGCGCGAGGTTCAAGAACTCAAGGCACAAGTGGCGCGGATTCCGGAGATTGTCCAAGAGCAAGTGCAACAACAACTGGGAACGACGCTCACCGCCATGGTGCCTACCTTGATTCAGGGGCTGACGACGTGGATTGCGGGCGGCCAACAGGGGCCTCCCCCGGTTCCCAGCTTCACGGCCAGCAACTCGCACAACGCGCAGGCGGCGCCATTGGTGTCTCCGGCGGAGGCGGTATTCGTGTCTCCGGCGCCGGCACGGGCATTGGAGCTTAATGCACCCGGGTGTACGCCGGCCGGCACCTCGCCAGCAAGCGGCCCCTCCGTCAGTTGCACGCCCGCCGTTGGCGGTGCCTCGACATTAGCCGAGCTCGACGGCATCACGGTAACTAAGCCTCTCGGCCGATGACTTCATCTCCTTGCCTTTGACTGGGCATCCCTGACGCCCTACATGTTTTCGCAGGGCACCGCCGACGTTCCTTGCACTCTCCTGCACTTCGTGGGCGGCGAGTTGGTCGATGTCGCCAAGGGCAGAATCGTTCAACCGGGCAACCGCGTGTTCCACGGTAATCCGATGCCACCCACCTTGTATAGGGTTGAACTGGTTCGGGTGCTGCCAGGCTGCGACGAGTTGTTACCTCCGATTCGACCCGCTGGGGCCGACGAAGATGATGTGATGACCCTCAGCGCCTGCGTAAGCTGGCCCCTGCTTTGGCCGAAGAGCCAGATTCGTTTGGGGGCGGGGGACACCACCCCACAGACAAGACCGCCAGTCGTGCCAGCGCCAAGCCATGGCAAGAACGCCGCAACGCTACCGGACATGCCGGACATCCCTATGGCACAGGATCCGGACATGCATATGGCACAGGATCCGGACGACGACGACAACGACGGTACATTTTCCAACGTCGATAAGTACTTTGCCGAACATGGGTACGGTGACGAGTTCTGCGGGCCTCCTTCTCAAGAACCCAACCCTGAAAAAGACGACCGCGATCTAGCTGGTACGGCGGAGAAACCCAATTGCAACAGGCGTCGTCTGGCGTTCAGTTCTCAGGAGACGCCTCCAGCTGCCGCCTTCACCGAGCCTCAGATAGCTGAGGTGCGAAATATTATCAGCCCCAACACGCTCAAGAAGGCGGTCTGTGAGCAGAACTCGATCCCATTACAGCAGATCAAGAAGAAGGGACGGAAACGAAAGACTAACAAGGGCGCCGGTGCGAGCCAGCCGGCACCGAGTACGATCCGTGCTCAGGACGGGCCACCTTCACCTAAGGATATCTCGAGGAGGGTGCATGTGGCGGGTAGGGCGATGCTACCGACAAATATGCTCAATGCTGCAACCGGTGCTATGCGGAGTCTGCATGACAGTGTTCTTTCTTTGGAGAAGCGGCGTCTCAGAGAGAATGATGTGGCATACCCGGTTTTCGTGGCCAAGGTGCCAGAGGGCAAGGGCTTTGTGGATAGCGCCGTCGGGGGTACGATCGTCCTGCGGTTTGATGACATCTTTGCTATGTTTAACCTTCATCCGCTGCACTACACCTTCGTTCGGCTGTTTTCGCTGAGTATGGAGATGCGGATCATTAGAGACAAGACCCCGGACATTGTGATAGTCGACCCCTTCTACATGCGTGCCAAGATCTTGGGCAGCGCTGGGGACCGGCAAGTCGCGAGTTCACACCTCGAAGGCGTCATTCTGGCAAACCCAGATAAGGATAACTTCCTCGTGCCTTACTTTCCCGAGTAAGTCATCCCCTAACCGCCCCGTAACATATGATTTCTTAGATTTCGATCGTTCTTTTTTTTCTAACATTCCGTGTTCTGTGCAGTGACACACATTGCACACTCATCCTCTTAAGCCCGAAATATTCCATGGCCACGTATTTCGACCCGGACCGTGACTCCAAGATAGACTACACAAATATCAAGAAAGTTCTTGATGATGCTCTCCCCGGCTACGCCGCATCTGGAGGCACCTTTAAGAGGCCAGTTCGTAGGTACGGCAGGCACGTGTTCACCCACAATACGACGTTCCCCTGCGTCAAGCAGCCGCCTGGCGGTCAGAAGGATGCCTACTACGCCCTCCATCACATGCGGGCGATCGTACGGGACCATAATCACCTTCTGCTACCAAATAATCTCAAAGATTGGGCCGCAAGCTTGGCGGCAATCCAGGACGCGGACATCCGACAAGAATTCTTTCGCATCCAGTCGGAGTTTGCAGAAATCATCCATCAAGATGTCCTTCGTACCTCGGGGCAGTTCTACCTCAAATATCAACCGTCCAACAGTGAGATAGACACAACGCTACAAATGCAGGCTGACAACGCCCGCGACTTCATGACCATCACGAAAGACGGCGGCTTCATCCACGCTCCGGTCCCATGAGTCGAGTCGAAAGTAGTGATGCTATGTGTAGTTCTGAAACATCGATTAGCTCATGTTGTAATTAAACTTTAATGAACTTGTATGTCTCTTTGGTTTGGACAGTCGTTCAACTTAGATGTAATCGATGCTATTTATTAGTAGGACCATGAATCGTGCTATTAATGTCTTGCTTTTCTCTTCCGATCCTTTTGTTGCATACTTATATATTGCTTATGTATTGTCTGTTGTTTGGCTAGTGCATAGAGATGCCGTCGTATGTCGTGTACAAGGGTAAGGTTCCCGGAGTCTACGACGACTGGGAGGAGTGTCGGAGACAGGTTCACCGTTTCAGCGGTAACAGTTACAAAGGGTACACCACAAGGGCGGAGGCGGAATCTAGATACGCGCGCTATCTAGCGGGAGAGAGGAGGGAGCGTTGGAGGAACCGGATGAAGACCAGTTTCATCGTGATGATGCTCATCGTGATGACTGAAGCTCTCTTCTATGTGATGGTAGTTTAGATGATCGATATCGACTTGTAATGTGAAGACAAACTCGCTACTCGCGGTCTCGAGACTTGTAATGTTCTATCTTTGTTCGGTCTTTTGAATTCGGAGACTAATATGATGAATTGTATTCGCAGACTAATCTTCTATTGTATTTGATGAATCTGCTATTGCTGTGTGGTGTTGTCTATATTCTGTCCAATAATATATTTTGTAACCTGTGCAAATATCAGAAAAGAAAAGACAAATCCCTAATATTCATACTAATGGCGCATCACCCCAACATGCGTCATTAGTATGCCAAAGGATACTAATGGCGCATCACCCCACAGTGCGCCATTAGTATGGCAAAGCACATGTGTAAATATCGCCCCCTGGGAGGCACACTAATGGCGCATGTTGGTCTATACTAATGGCGCATGGCGTGATGCGCCATTAGTATACCAGATACTAATGGCGCACCAGTGGTGCGCCATTAGTATTTAATACTAGTGGCATGGTACTAGTGGCGCACCAGTAGTGCGTCATTAGTAGGCAAAACTGGTGCGCCACTAGTAAGCCTTTTCCTAGTAGTGCCTTACCCGCCGCTATCTTCTTGACCGCCTGAATCTCCTGGAGGGCCTTTTGGGCTTCGGCCTTGGCATTTCGTGCGTTCTCGAGGGCCTTCGCACGCTCGGACCCTTGCGTCTTAGAGTCACGCTCCAAGGACTCGTATTTCTTGACGAAATCCTGGAGCTCTTGCCGAACCTCGCCGACTCGGGCCTCTTGCTTCTCGCGCTCGGCTCGCTCCTTGGCCGCTTTGTCTTCGGCCTCGGACAGCGCCTTCTTCAGGGCCGCCACTTCGGTCGTGGCCCCTAGAAAAATTCATGACGATCCTATGATCTAACAACCACCTTCTTTTTTCTTTATCAATATACAGATGGGGTATCATTTACCTTTGTTCTCTTCGAGCTGCCTCTTGGTAAGGCCGAGCTCTTCCTTGGACCGCTCAAGGTCCTGCTTCAGTGCGGAGACCTCCGCAGTACGAGCGGCAGCGGCCAGCAGCGAAGCCTGCTTATTCACATAGACATATTCTGATTAGACTCCTGCGATTATTATTTGATCCTCTGTTCGGCCTTTCTTTGTGAACGGCAAACAGAGCATCAGGGGCTACTGTCTATGCTGTAACATTTTCTTATAATTTGATTACTTACCTCAAAGCCTGTTAGGAGGCTGGCACATGCTTCAGTCAGTCTGCCTTTTGCGGACTGAACCTTCTTGACCACCGCACTCATGACAGTGTGGTGCTCTTCGTCAATGGAAGCGCCGCGAAGCGCTTCCAGCAAGTTGTCCGATGCCTCTGGATGGACAGAGGCCATCGGCACAGACGGCTTGCCCCCCTTAGCGAGGGGTCGCCTGATAGAGTCTGGAACCACTGGAGGTTCCGGCGCAGTATTCGGCTGGGGGCCAAACTTGCTGCCCCCGTCATTAGAGCCCATGGGAGTCTTGCCCCCCATGCGCCCAGCGTCTGGGATGTCACCTTGGGGCGCCTCCAGAACTACCTCCCCTTGGTTCGGTGCCCTTTGAGACAACACCTCGGCATCATCCGTAGAGCAAGGGGAGGATGCGGTCGGGAGTGAATCGCTGTTCATCTCTGACTGGTGCAAAGACTCATCCGAAGAGGATACGTCGATATGGGCATTGGATGGACTGCATGATCATGTTTGGCATGATAAGAGGAAATAAAACGAAATATACCAAAACTATTACGGTATCCGGATACTTACGACTTCGCCAGGGGCTTGTCCCGGGGTAACCACTCCTCGTCGCTGAAAGCGGCCGCTGTGGAGCAGTCCGGAAGGAGGGTCCTTCCCTTCTTGGACCCTTCGGCCTCCCCAGATGGGGCGGCCTTCCTTTTCTTGTCTCCCCCAGCTGGGGGGAGAACTTTCCTCTTCCTCCTCCTTGTTTTCGTGGGAGGAGGGCGCCTCGGTGTCATCGGACGATGAGTCCGATACAACCTTGCGCCAGAGACCTTTCCTGGTCCCCACGGCCTTCTTCTTGGCCTTCTTCTCCGGCGCCTCATAGGGCGCCGGAACCAGCATCTCCGTTAAGAGAGCCCTTGCTGGATCTTCGGGCAGTGGGGCTGGACAATCGATCTGCTCCGCTGTCGCGACCCAGTCCTGTTAAATGGCGTGGAGGCTTAGATCCCTCACATGATTATACTGGGGAAAGGAACATCTTATGATATAAGGAGCTTACCGGATTGGCAGGGCGCTTTGCGCTGAGTCCGCGATCCTCGGTAAGGGGAGGAGGCACCTCGGCGGACTTGAACAGCACCTTCCAGATGTCTTGGTGCGTCGTGTCGAAAAGCTCTCGCAGCGTCTGGTGCTTAGCCGAGTCGAACTCCCACATATTGAATGCCCGTCTTTGACACGGGAGGATCCGGCGGAAGAGCATGACCTGGACCACGTTGACAAGCGTGATTTTCTTGCTTATCATGTTTTTAACGCAGTTCTGGAGTCCGGTCAGCTCCACCGATGAGCCCCAGGATAGGCCCTTCTCTTTCCAGGAGGTGAGCCGCATGGGGATGCCGGATCGAAATTCGGGGGCCGCCACCCAGTTGGTGTCGCGCGGCTCGGTGATGTAGAACCACCCCGATTGCCACCCCTTCACGGTCTCCATGTAGGAGCCTTCGAGCCAGGTGACGTTGGGCATTTTGCCCACCATGGCGCCTCCGCACTCCGCTTGCTGGCCAACCACCACCTTCGGTTTCACGGTGAAGGTCTTCAGCCACAGGCCAAAGTGGGGCTTGATGCGGAGGAAGGCCTCGCACACGACGATAAACGCCGAGATGTTGAGGTTGAAATTGGGGGACAGATCATGGAAGTCAAGCCCGTAGTAGAACATGAGTCCGCGGACAAATGGGTGGAGGGGAAATCCCAGCCCGCGGATGAAGTGGGTGAGTAATACAACCCTCTCGCGGGGTTCTGGGGTAGGGACGATCTGCCCCGCGTCTGGGAGCCGGTGCGCGATGTCTGCGGCCAGGTATCCGGCTTCCCGGAGCTTCGTAATTTTCTCCTCCATAATGGAGGAGACCATCCACTTGCCTCCCGCTCCGGACATGTTTGGAGTGGTTTTGTGGAGAAAATGCGAACTTGGGAGCTGGAGCTCGAGTGCGCGAGAATGGATGGGCAGGGAAGGAGAAGGCGTGGGTGAAAAAGAAGAGTCCTTGTCCCTTTATAAGGGCGGTAGAAACGGTGCACCTCCCCACTTGCCTGGTAAACTTGCTTATTCCCCAAGCGTCGTGATTGATGGCGCGGTTGGGTTACCCACACCCCTATTGATGAGAATCCCATGATAAGGGGACACGATCTCTGCTTCGACAAGACGTGCCAGGAAAACCGCCTCGCAATATGTGCAGTAGCAGGTTGAGAAAAACGGTTCGAATAATGACCGGGCCGCGGCGTAATGTCACGCTATGAAATTTGTCAGCAGATTAGATTTGTGGAATATTATACTCTCTACGGTGGTATGTGAAATTTGTTTTGCAGAGCCGGACACGATCCTTGTGTTCAAAATCTTCTATGGAGTATTCGGAGGAGGAACCCGCCTTGCAATGCCGAAGACAATCTGCGCGCCGGACTCATCGTCATTGAAGCCTGGTTCAGGGGCTACTGAGGGAGTCCTGGATTAGGGGGTCCTCGGACTGCCGGACTATATACTCTGGTCGGACTGTTGGACGATGAAGATACAAGATTGAAGACTTCGTCCCGTGTCCGGATGGGACTCTCCTTTGCATGGAAGGCAAGCTTGGCAATTCGGATATGTAGATCTCCTCCCTTGTAACCGACTCTGTGTAACCCTAGCCCCCTCCGGTGTCTATATAAACCGGAGGGTTTAGTCCGTAGGACAACAACAATCATAATCATAGGCTAGCTTCTAGGGTTTAGCCTCTACGATCTTGTGGTAGATCAACTCTTGTAATACTCATATCATCAAGATAAATCAAGCAGGAAGTAGGGTATTACCTCCATCGAGAGGGCCCGAATCTGGGTAAACATTGTGTCCCCCGCCTCCTGTTACCATCCGCCTTAGACGCACAGTTCGGGACCCCCTACCCGAGATCCGCCGGTTTTGACACCGACACCTCCCTTGGGAAGCCAATCAGAGTCTCAGGGGCTACTATCTATACACAGGTGCATTTTGTGAATAAAACACAATCGAAAATATTACAGTACAAACCTCGAAGCCTCTTAGCAAGCTCATGAAGGCCTCATTCAATCCGCTTTTTGCGGACAGGGCCTTTTCAACCACCGTGCCCATCAAGGTACGATGTTCCTCTGAGACGGACGCTTGTCGCAGCATGTTTGTCAATATATCCGGTGCTCCTGGATCTCCGGAAGCTGCTGTAGGAGTACGGCCTCCCTTTGAAGGGATATGTTTATTCGTCCCTGGAGTTGTCTCCGGCTGTAGGCCGGACAGTTCGGGGCCTTCATTGTTGGCCCCCGGACCCTGGGCTACCGAAGTATCACCTTCGGGTAGTGTCTTCCTCATCCCTCGCACCACTTGTTGATCAGGAGAAACCCTTCGCGACGACACCTCGAAGTCGTCCGCCCTATTGGGCGAGGAGACCGGTGGAGGCGTCTCGCTTTCCATCATCTCTGGGAGAAGATCCCCCGAGGAAGAGGATTGTTGAAGAAGACTGTGTGCCGAGCTGCAAAAAACATATATTCTAGATGTTACCTCGGTCGCAGGAAAGGAACGGGATATGTTTAAAACACCCTTGTTCACTTACGATTTGGCTAAAGGCTTGTCCTCACTATGGGACTGCAAGATGACGTCGTCCTCCAAGCCCGAGCCGCCCGATAGGGGCCTCTTGCCTCGCTTAGGAGACTTTTCCTCCCAACCTTCGGAGGCGGCCCTTTTCTTACCATGGGGAGAAGAGACGTTGACTTCTCCTTCACTTTTGTCTTCGGACGATGGAATTTTGATTCCCTCGGACACAATGTCTGATATACCTTCAGGATGGAGGCCGCCTTTGGTCCTCCCGCTCTCCGCCTTGTCCTCCTTCACAGGGGCCAGCATCCTTGTTATTACGGGATCCGCTGAGTCTTCGGGGAGGGGGCCGAACACCTAATTCGCTCCGCTTTCTTTATCCAGCCCTGGAAGAAGATAGTTTACTCAGTATCGCATTGTGGCATACATAGCTAAAAATTGTTCGGGAGTTGTGCGCTTACCGAGGTATCCGGATGGTTGCAGTCGAGGCCGATGTCCTCGGTGGTGTCCGGCCACTGTTTTCGTTTCCCGAAAAACAACTTCCACATTCCTTTGTGCGTAGTGCCGAAGAAGTGTTGGAGGGTCCGTGGTCCTTCCGGGTTAAACTCCCACATACGGAGAGGCCGTCGCTGGGACGGCAGGGCCCGGCGGATCAGCATTACTTGAATCACGTTGATAAGATCGATGTCCTTCTCAAGAAGGCTCTGGATGCGGCTTTGTAGAGTTTGTACTTCGTCAATTGATCCCCAGTCCAGCCCCTTATTTATCCATAATGCAAGCTGTAACGGAGGGCCGGATCGGAACGCAGGTATAGCGGCCCACTTGGTACCGCGGGGTTCAGTGACGTAAAACCACTCCCGCTGCCATAGGTTGGGAGTTTCGGTGAAGGAGCCTTTTGGCCAGGGAGCATTGGTAAGCTTGCTCACTGTAGCACCACTGCACTCCGCTTGTTCCCCATCGATTACCTTCGGCTTCACACTAAAGGTCTTGAGCCATAAGCCGAAGTGTGGGGGAATCCGGAGAAAGGCCTCGCACGTGATAATGAACGCCGAGAGGTGAAGGAAAGAATCTGGGGCTAGATCGTGAAAATCTAGTCCGTAATAAAACATGAGCCCCCGGACGAAGGGATGAAGAGCGAATCCTAGCCCTCGGAGGAAGTGGGAGATGAATACAACCCTCTCGCCGGATCTGGGGTTAGGAATAACCTGTCCTCGAGCAGGAAGCCTGTGTGGGATCTCCACGGTCAGGTATCTGGCCGCGCAGAGCTTCGCAATGTCCTCCTCTGTAATAGAGGAAGCCACCCATCGTCCCTGTGGGCTGGGTCCGGACATGATTGGGAAGCTTGAAGCAATGAAGCCGAACCTTGGGTGCTAGAATTCGAAGTTAGAAGGGCTGAAGGAAGGGTCGGCGTAAAAAGAGATGGCTCTTGGCTCCTTTATAAAGGCAACGGATATCGAACGCCTCCTCTTAAGCCTGAAAACCTGCCTATTCCTAAGGAATCTTTCCAGTGGAACGGTTGGGTTACCCGCGCCCGCATTGATGAGAATTGCGCGATAAGGGGACACGATCTCTGCTTCGACAAGACGTGCCAATAAAAACCACGCCTCGAAACGTGGAATGGCAGGGCAAGAAACGGTTCGAAATAATGACCGGGCAAGCGTGATGTCACGTTACAAAAAGTTGTCAGCAGATTCGACTCGTGAAATATTATACTCTCTGCGGTTGTGTGTGGTACTTGTGTTGCAGGTCCGGACATGTTCGTTGCGTCCGAAGACTATCTTGGAGTATTCGGGAAAGGGAACCCGCCTTACAATGCCGAAGACAATCTGCGCGCCGTACACCTCGTCATTGAAGCCTGGTTCAGGGGCTACTGAGGGAGTCCTGGACTAAGGGGTCCTCGGGCGTCCGGCCTGTTGGACATGGGCCGGACTAATGGGCTGTGAAGATAGGAAGACCGAAGACTTTCTCCCGTGTCCGGATGGGACTCTCCTTGGCGTGGAAGGCAAGCTTGGCGACCAAATATGAAGATTCCTTTCTCAGTAACCGACTTTGTGTAATCCTAGTCCCCTCCGGTGTCTATGTAAACCGGAGGGCTTGGTCCGTAAAGCATATATATAATCATAGTCATACAGGCCAGACTTCTAGGGTTTTAGTCATTACGATCTCATGGTAGATCAACTCTTGTAATACTCATATTCATCAAGATCAATCAAGCATGAAGTAGGATATTACCTCCATAGAGAGGGCCCGAACCTGGGTAAACATTGTGTCCCCTGTCTCCTGTTACCATCGACCTTAGACGCACAGTTCGGGACCCCCTACCCGATATTCGTCGGTTTTGACACCGACAGAAGGCACGAGGCAGCCACCGATTAGCAGCACAACGGCTGCAGTAGTGTCGGTTCTCCAGCAGCTGTGACACTACGGTGGGATCGTAGATCTATGGTGGGAAGGCAGATGGATTCCGGAGGAGATGGTCCTGATGGTCGAGGTATTCCAGCCTTCTATGTCTGCGTCATTCACTCAGTTCGACCTCCTCTTCCTCAGTACCTCGCTTATGCTTCTGTCTGATCAGCACCACTACTCCATTTGTGCAGTGACATGTTGTGCTGTAGTCGTGGTGCTCTAGCCTCCAGGGACACCCCTCCGCTGATAAAATGCACAGATGCAAGATGCATGACGCTACCTTCATCACATGGCAGGATTCATTTTAATGTAATATGAACATCCAGCATTGTCACGGATGCCCTCATGCTGGTGTGTGACACAGGTCGTCCGCAAAGAAAAGGCATTAACACTGAACCCAATCCCTATTACAATCATGCATTACAGAGCGCCTTGCATCATGAAGATGCTTTATGGTTTGATACTTTATCTGAAATTCTAAATACTTGCTTAATATGTGTCTGACTGCTATAATCAAGATTATTTTTTCCCTCTTGCAGAAACCTTGTACAAAACAAATATGAGAAAATTCATTTCTATCTAACATGATACTTCTACTTTGTACACATTTATTTCATCACAGTCAGCCGAGTAGCAGCATTGCAGTAAGGCTCAGAGCGGTGCCGGACAAAGAGAAGTCAAGTATCCTCAGCCTAAACTAAAGATTGGGTATGTGGCATTTTAGAGGATCCATAGTGGTGCTGATCCCCAGCTTGTTGCTTTAGACTGAGGAGTGGCTGTACAAGTAATGTTTTCCGCCAATAAGTGCACCACACAAGTAAGCTATGGGATTTGGATAACACTCATTTGTTCAGTTAGTTGGATTGAGCGTGGCTTTCACCGAGCTGTAGGTACTAACCAAGTGAAAGCTCAGGTTATACCCTGCAATTAAGGCACTGTTTTTAATTGATTATTGGTTAACAGTCTTCCTTTTTATTTGTTTTGTTTTATGGAAGTTCATCACCGTACACATGAAAAAAAAAATGATGGATACATGGAGTATATGGGTAACTTGAATTAGTTCTTTTCTCTTTTGTTGTTCGGAAGATTTTGTATATTTGAACATTATTGTTTCTTGCAATGAAGATTGGCATTTTTTTACAAGCCCTTAAGTTATCATCTTTGGATTAGTTGTTGGACTACCGAGAGCATGAACTTGGCAAAGATAGTGATGACTGGTTCAGTTTGTCCACCGTGATTATACAAATTTTAAGATGTAAAATTAGACAATTATTTTGGTACTTGTTTGGTGGTAGTTGAGACGTGCGTTGCACGTGCAAACTTACTAGTAGTCTAAATAGTCCAAACATTAGCAACACACACACACACACACGCACAAAGGTTACATAAAGGTTGTAAAGGTGTTTTCTGTAATTGTGTTGTCGTGCATCTACTTCCTGTTGCAAAGGTATTCTGTGTGTTGCTTGTATTATTTGTTTACACTACATATGTTGGGTCGCTATTGTACATGTTGGGAACATTTTTCAGTAATTTGTTGCAAACAGACAAAACTTCGAGTCTATGTATTTTATTTTTCTCGTTGCATACATGTATTTGTTGCAGTTTTCTATATCAGTTTTGTTTGATATGGGAAAATACTCCAATGATGCTGCATGAACCACAAAATTCTTGCATGAAGCTGCACGGCCTGCTAAAATACGACCTTTTATGTTGAAATATGAGGGTGGGCCTACGGCCCATCTAACAATTTTAAAAATGTACAAGGGCATGGGTTTTATGGCAATTGGTGTGGTGGGAAGTTTAGTCACATATTGCTATTTAGAGGAGTTAGACCTCCTTGTAAGGGATTCTCTTTCACATGCTATTGGAGCTTGAGAAGAGAAATGGTTCCCGCGCGCTCCTCCTCCATCGTCCGCCTCATCACACCTCGTACTCCACGCGCACCTGTCCCACTATCGTTCCTTTTGCTGCTACTGCCGACGTTGATCTTGTCATGTCCATCCTGTACACGGTTGACGGGAGAGCCGGCCTCCAAAACCTTGCCTCTCCAGATCCTGTACAGGAGAGGGGCGGTTAGATTTTTGGTGTAGAAACTAATCGCATCTGCCTCCATGCGCACCCGTCCCACTATCGTTCCTTTTGCGGCTGCTGCCGCCGGTGATCCCGTCGCGTCCACCGCGTACACGGTTGATGGGAGAGCGGGCCTTCGAAACCCCACCTCTCCAGATCATGTACGGGCGAGGGGCGATTAGGTTTTTGGGGAGCGTCTCCTAGTGGACTGCTCGCCGCCGTTCATCCACTCCTACGCCCGCTTCGTCTTCATTGTCACCATGTCCATTGCCAACGAAGTCTGACGTGCCGCCGCCGAGAAACTCGAAGCCGAGAAGAAGGCCGCCGAGGAGACCGCTGTTGCTGCCGCCGCCGCGGCTTCTGTCTGACCTATTGAAGGGTATAACTCGCTTATCCCGCTACTATTTATTTCTGTCGTAGCCATACTAGCGTTATACGTAGATGCGTCTGTTGTTACCGTAGTATGTGTTTACATGATCAAATATCAGCATGTGTTTAATCTTATTAATGTCATGTTCATGATTATAAATTAATCGAGAAATTGCTTATATACTCTACGGCTCTCCCTTTCCTCCTTCCGTATTTATTGCAAAATCAGGAGCAGAGAGGCCCGGCGGGTGAGCGTACAGCCGCCGAAGCGCCCGACAGGCAACCGCGCGGCCGAGCGAAGAGACCCAGAGGACGGCGACGGGTCTTCCCCGTGCTGCCTACCGGGCCGGCCAGGGCGCCACCTCGGCCGGTGCATGCATCGGCGCCGCGACGTAGGTCAATCGGGTCGTAATCATCTTGGCACATTCCAGCACGCGGTTCTATCGATCAGCGTCACGAGCTTATTGATTGGAGCAGCGCGTCAGGAGCCCACGAGGGCTACGTACGAATCATGCAACGGTGGGTATGAAGTTCCATGCAAAGGGTGCCACCATAATACCGTTCCAGGGAAAAAATTCACTTCCCAGTTCCCACGGATGGTATATACTCCCTCCGTTTCAAAATGATTGATGTTTTAGAATTTTTCCAAGTCAAAAACTTAATAAAATTTGACGGAATGTATAGAAAAATCCACAAAGATCTACGATATCAAACATATATAATGTGAAAAAGCATGCCATAGTGAATCTAATGAGTCAATTTGATTTTGTAGAGGTTGATATATTTTTTATATAGACTTGGTCAAACTTGATGAAGTTTGACTTAGGAGAATCTTAGAACTTCAATTATTCTGAAACAGAGAGAGCAGAGTGAACCCTGGACTGAATTACCTAGGCACAATCTATTACTTCCTCCGTTCGGAATTACTTGTCACAGAAATGGATGTATCTACACATACTTTAGTTATAGATACATCCATTTTTATCCACATTTGAGACAAGTAATTTGGAACGGAGGGAGTATGTTATTGTGCTAACTCGCGTAGACTACTTACCTCATTGTAGCATCAAAATAGGCAAAATAAATTAATAATGCATATAGTTTTAGTTGTAATCTTCCATTTGTTTATGTTTGTTTCTATGTCGAGTTCAGTTACCCTATATCTGGTTGCATTAAAGTTCTGTTGATCTAATATAAACTAGAATTGAGTAAATGAAATAAAGATCAAATCACACAAAAATAAAAATAAAAATGTACCAGAGCTAGGGTCCCTGCATAATCATTATACTAAGTTGCTTAGCGGAAATTGCTAATGGATCTCGAGCATTATGAAGCCCTAATTCGATAAAATACACACATACATAGGGACATATAATAAATATTTCTAAAGTTTCATGATGAAATACTTTTTATGTGAGCTACACAAAAAAATGTCGTGAATTTCAAGCAATGTTCTATTCACTATAAAAAATCATGATTTTTTTGTATTTCATCATGAAAATCTACAAACATGTGGTATACATCCCTATATACGTGCGTAATAGTTGTTTTCAGATTTTTTTTAAATTAAAAAATGTTTTTTCCTTTTTGCTAAATTTTGAACTCCATGGAGTTTGAGAGCCGAAATTAATCCTCACCGGGTTTTTTTGTTGTTGAGAAAATCCCCAGCGGGTATTTAGCGTGCACGCTGCGTATAAAAGAAGAATGAAGGAAAGACATGGCCATGCAGATGCTGAACGGAGGAGTGCACAAGCTGGCTTTAAGACTCTCATACAGTAGATAGAATATGATGACCTCTTTGATGCATTGTTATGGGTACATTTCGATCGACAGTATGCATGTCGCTTGGTCTAGGAGGGATGCATTAGTGGTCACCCAGCTGTCCGACCACGGATCAGGCCCCAGAGCTCTTTTGAAATGTATGTAACGTAGTGGTCCTAGCTGGTGTTGTTGACGACGCGTCTACTACGAGACTATACGATCGAGGGCGATGCCGTGCATGGAACAAACTAGCGATTTGTACGTACGTACCTCATGGTGCAAGCAATCATCAAATCATGTATGCCTCCTGCTAAAAAAAGAAGTCATGTATGCTTTATAGTGGCTAAGGTGATTGGTATAGCGGTCGCTCCTGAATTTCTATGCCAAGTTATTGCACAAATACATCATCCGTCTTAAAATGTAAGACGTTTCTGAACATTTTTCTTGGCGGGGTATTTTTTTGAACATTTTCAGATAGAGGAAGTAGAAGTTAATACTGAGAACTGCAATGGTACTTTGTAACTAACTACGAGTATATACATATCGATTTCTTTTAGATAATTGAAGAACGTCGGCACCTCTACATGAGTGTACACACAATC
Source organism: Triticum aestivum (assembly GCF_018294505.1). Lineage (NCBI taxonomy): Eukaryota > Viridiplantae > Streptophyta > Magnoliopsida > Poales > Poaceae > Triticum > Triticum aestivum. The sequence goes on along the minus strand of NC_057814.1, from coordinate 125,254,144 downwards.
AATTACTATAAAGTTTGATTAGTTTTGGCACCTAATGGGAAAATAAAAATAGAAGCAAGAAGCTACCAAGACACAGAGAACTTGCGAACTCAGGTATTACAAAGCCTATTATTAACCCACAAGAAAAATTGTCTTACTAATCTGCCATCCATGCTAAGGCATAAAATTCGCGTAAAAAAATGGCTCCAACTTTTCCCGTCTAAAATTGGCCCCACCTTAAGTGCTCCTCATGTTTTGGGCGCAGGATTGCAAGCAATCTATAGATTAAAAACATAGCATCAAACGGGTTTTTTTATCAAATAACATTATTTATAGCAATTCATATGGACCAACACAAGTTACTAACACCGCACGGTGTTAGTGACCTGTGTTGGTCACTGCACAGTGGACTGGGTGCAGCTCACTTGGTTAGATTCCTTGTGGTGGGACTAGACCACCGGGCACACATGTCTGCAGTTTTCTGATTTATTTTATCGAAGTGCCTTTTCCTTGTAAGTTTAATCTCAAGCACTTGTTCTGACTGCATTTCTTAGTCGTACATTCTCCAATCTAGTGTGACTTTTCTATCTGATAAAAAAAACATTCTAATGTGGCAACCCTATATAATCCTCTTGAATTATGATCATTAGGCAATTTCTTCAAGAGAGCTGCTACACAGACGACATATTCGGACGATTTGCAGACGATGCAGGGCATCCAGCCATCCATGCGTAGTCCAAAAGTGAACATCACCGTTGAATCCTCCTGTCGTTCACGGTTCGGCTGGTTTATGTCGTCCGTACAGCAATTTCGTTTCTTCAACTCAATAAATGCACATTCGAAACGAGATGGCAAGATTCGAAGACCAATCAACAAAATAATACATGCCACACTCGACTCTGAGTACCCCCACCCACCCTCCCCTCCAAATGTCTTTGTATAAGTGTGGATAAATTGTTCTCCATTTGTCAAGGTAAGTTAGATTCGCAAAATCTTAAAGCAATTCCAACACGGATAACCAAATCACGTGCAAATGTCCAAACCGGATGATCCAAACAATTTTTGCAATCCAACAGGGGTCACCTAATTTGTCCGGATCGGTCCAGACGTGAAATCCTCTAGACCGACACCAAACTTCGAGGTGGGAGGTTTGGGGAGTTCGGACAGTCCGCCTGGCCCACTACCAGTTGGATCATGTGTGTCCATAGCCCATGAGCAGTTGACAGCCCACTCTATTTTTTCCTCCTAGTCTGCATGGCACACTGTTAATCATAGCCCATTGTCCAGATTTGATGATTACGGTTGGATGACCTTCGCCCATTCTGTTGTCCGCGGACATGTCCAAACGTATTTGCAGGCATTTGATGACCCATATTAGGTGATTCGTGTTGGAATTGCCCCTTACAGTCTTCTAATTGAGCCCCAAAAAAGTGGGTCTGGTGGGGAGAAAAGGAGGGAGGTCACGTCGTTCAGCAGTTGTGTGGATGGAGAATACCAAGATGATATGATGAGACCTGCAAGGTTCCACGGCTACCTGACTAGATACGTGTCAGTTCGTAGCACGACGAGGCCCAGTGGGCCATCAGGATATTATCATCACATGGCCTGTGGGCTCCCATGGAAATGTATGATTGGCTCTGTACATTGCACACTTGCACCAACTTGAAACCGGTCAGAGGTCGACAAAAATCGTACAGGTTTATTTGCACGATAAACTGTGCGTTGCATTGAACTTTACTGCCTAGTGGCATTACCCATATCCATCTATTTCGGGAGAGCATCCTATGCCAAAGGATATACGTACTATGATCCAGTTATAACCACATACATTCGCAGCACTGTACTATGATCGACGGTAGGTCACCCAGAGATCCAAAACCGTTGTTTAACCAAGTTCATGCGCTGATTGTTTCGAGCTAAGTGTGCAAAAGAACATGGTCGGATTTGGTTTTCTCAAATACCAAATCTTGTATGCTAAGTTAGATGAGTTTCGGCAGTGGCCGTGACACGTCCGAGTCGAGAGGAGGAAGACCGGGAGATGAGTGAATGGACAACCACTTAGTCCAATCTTTATAAACTAAAAAAATTATAGGTTAAAAAGATATACTATGCGAACAGGCGAATGCAAATTTTGCGTCTCCGTTTCGCAATCTACTGCAGTAAAGATAAATTACGAATTTATGACTGCCATTTGAACTTCAAATATGAATTTGTACATGCTGCATGAGGGGGGTTTGCTAATCAAGAAGAGAACACATGCACTCCTTGTGAGTTGTGGCAGAATTATAACTTAAGTACTACCACAAGAATCACGTACAGACGCTACAATTACTTGCACCATATACATCGTTCACAATGTATGGTAAGCATCTCCCATCTAAGCATAGCGCGGGCAGTGATGGTAGAAATCGCCGCCGGCGACGTCCTCGCGGCGGCCATGTAACGCAGCCGCGGCCTGCTCGAGCGCCTGGACATGGCTCTTGAGGAACCTGACGTAGCGGACGGCCTCCTCGAGCATGGACGCCGTGTCCAGCCTCGCGCCGCCGGGCACCAGCCGCTGCAGTGCGCGCATGCGCTGGCTCACGCGCTCCCGCCGCAGCCTCGCCGCCACGCTCTGCGGCTCACTGGAGACGCGCCCGTTGCGGCGCCTGGGCCTCTCCACGTCCCCGGCCGATTGGATGCCGACAACAAGCCGCCGCGTCCCCGTGTGCTCCGGGTAGCCAGCGGCCGGCGGCGGTACCGACACCGGCATCGTCACCACCGAAGGAGTAACAGCACCGGTGGCACACGATGGATACGGCAGGACTAGAACCGGTGGCTGGTGCGGTGGCGATGTGGATGGAGAAGAAAGGTATGTGAGGGCGCTGTCGAGTTGGGAGATGGTGCGCATGAGCTGTTCTTGGTTCGTCATATCCATTCCCGTGTCCAAGTCCATGCAGAAAGATGGACCTCGGCAGCTTCTGCTAGGGTGTAAGCTATGTACTCCTGCTACTCTAGCTAAGACAAGCTTGACTGGTGGGTGGTGGCGCTGGTGCTTCACTCGTATGGAGGGGCTGGTTAGTTGTTGAGCTGAGGTAGGTGTGGGAGTGCTATTTATGCTCCTCTGCTGGTTTAGGCTGATGGGTACACTACTGTTTTTGGACCCTGATAAGTGTCACATGTGTGCATGAACACATGACAATTCCGAACATTTTTTATGGTAATTTTAGTAACACGAGGATGGCAACTTTAGTTGTCGATGGCAACTTTCTGTTCAAAAGACAAGTTTCAGTTTTTTTATTGTTTGTTTTTTCTTTTCAGATGGCAACTTTAGCCGTAAATAATGTCAGGTCTGGAGTGCTTCGTGACACGCGTGTGGCACTTATCATTTGGGATGTTATTTGGTCAGCACATAGAAATGCTAAATCTTGGTGGCTGGTTTGGGCTATGAGCATTTGCTGGGGCCGCACAGGCTGATGCAATGTTGTGCGCCCAGTCGCCCCGGGCACACCCGCGGGAGCACAACCTTTCTTTCTGCACGCTTTTTGATTTTTTTTTTTGTGCATGGTTTCTTCTCATTTTCCTTTTAAAAAAGGTAATATTTTGTTGGATATCCTCATGTGAAGCACACCATTTGAAATCACAGTTTTGTGCTCATGTTGAAGTACATTTGTGCTTCCGCGCGAAGCATATTGTGCTTTCTGGAAGTGAAACGAATAAGTGTGTCTCACGGTGAAGCATAATTGCGCTTCCGGAAAAATTAAAAGAGCACAAAATGTGTATTCATTTTTTGGATTTTCTTGGTTTCTGCCTTTTTTGGTTTTTGATTTTTTTTCAAAAAAAAAAGGATCGTCTGAACATATTAGCATCAGATCTAGTTTCGAAGATCTCAACGCGAAAAACTCATGATTGAAAAACGATCCATGATTAGTATGCAGGGTGAAGAAATAATTTAAAAAAAAATGAATCAGCAACCAAAGGCACAAAGCTCATAGGTTGCCATAAGTGGTGCACCATTGTGCCACTTATCACCACCAAAGAAGCTGAAAGTGACCTTTGCAAGGGATACCTCTTTATTAGTGATTTCACATTTCGAAGGCTTCAAGCAGAGAAGAACCGTAAATAATAGACCGTAAATTGGTGTTGGCGTCAACGTGAATAATAATAAGTTGGTTTTTCTTACGCATAAGATCTATATCTCTCCTATTGTGAGATGTTGCCTTCAAAAAATTATTGTGGGACGTCTTCTCCTTTTGCCTTTAGTGATCATTTGAGTGGGTCAGCCCAATAGAAGTTATGCAGAGCGGTACGAGTTGTTTTGGGAAGTCCTATGAACAGCGCGGGGTGGGGGTGAAATGCTCGATTTTGTAAAGGTTTAGTTTGTTTTTGTATTTTCCTTTTGTGTTTTCCCACTAGTTTATCATTATTATTATTTTTTCTACAGAAAAAATTATCATTTTACTTTTTTTCCTTTTCTTCTTATTACTTTCTTCTTAAAATACAAGTTGAGTTTTTTAAAACACATGTTGAACACTTTCCGAATACATATAACACACCTTTTAGGTAAATGTTGAACATTTTTAAACACATATTGAACATTTGTCAAATGATGATTGAACATGTTTTAAATACATGGTTTGTATTTTTTAAACACACATTAAGCATTTTCAAATATGACATGAACAGAATTTTCAAATGTGCGAACATGTTTTAAATGTACTGATTTTTTTTCTGATTAGTACAATCGTTTTTATATATTTTTGAAGAAATTTTTATATTTCATGAACAATTTTAAATTTTATCAACATGTTTTAAACATGCAAACATTTTTTGAAATGTTAGGGATACTTTTTGTATGGTCTGACCATTTTTAAAAGTTATGTGAACAAATGTTAATATGGCGTGATAAACATTTTATAAAAAAGAGTAAGTCACGTTTTAAAATTTAAGAGGTGCAACAAACCTACGTAGCAAACCAACAAGATCCTATTGGGTCAGTCCACTAAAGACTGCCTAGAGGTGACGCAGCCATCTATTCCGCAATAAGCTAGATACATGGAAGCCCGCAAATGATATGTATCACCTATTAGGCGATACTTTAACCACAATTAGCCGCTAGCCTTCGAATTGGGGTCAGCCCATTAAGAGCGTTTTTCAGATGAGAGCAAGCTGTTTTCAGAAAATTGCGGTAGCTTCTCACCCAGTTTGGGGAAGCTTTCGGGACATTTTATTTCTGTGGTTTTTCTCCGTTATTAAAAAACAGTTCTTACCTTTTCACTTCCTGTGTGGGTTTTTCTTATCTATTTTTCCTTTATTTTTAGATACATTTTTTCTGAATTCGCAAAAATAAATCAAATCTTCAGTCTTCTGTGATTAAGTGAGTAATATTTTATTTCCAAATACTTTTATAAGTTTCGAACATTATTGGAATTCATGAACTTTTACTTAATTCATGATTTTTTTAAATTCGTTGATTTCATAAAATCCATCAACTTTTCGTATTCACAAACATGTTTTAGGTACGTCAACAATTTTACAATTTGTGAGCATTTTTTATTTATTGAACATGCTAGCAATTGCCAATGTACTGTGAATCTTAAACATTTATCAAACTCAGAAACTATTTTTTAATTCATGAACATTTTTCGAATGCATGAAGTTTTAAAAGATTTGTAGTCCTTATTTTAAAATTTTGATCATTTATCTTAATTCGCGAACATTTTCCAAGTTTCACAAACATCTTTTAATTAGCAAAGATTATTTTAGTTCGTAATCAATTTTCAAAAACAAAATTGAATTTATTTGCATTCATGAACATTATTCTTACCTCAGTAATAATCTCTTTATTTCACTAAATTTTCCTAAATTTACGACAATTTTTTAAATTTTGTGAGCAATTTTATTCATTTCTGGAGCATTTTCTAATCTGCAAACATATATTGAATTCACGAACATTTTAATGTTTTTGGAAGCTTCCACAAACTTCCCGGACATTTTCTTTTTCTTTTTTGACAATGTTTTTTCTGGGCCAGTTTTATTTTGGTTTTTCTATCTTTTTTTCTTTTAATTTTTTCTTTTTATTTTTTGTGAAATTTTCTTTATGAAAAAAAATTCGAATCTCTGAAATTTATTTTTGAAAACGATGATTTTTTTTCAAAATTGATGAACGTTTTTTCTATTTTGCAAACCATATTCAAAATAGATGAACTTTTTCTCAAATATAATCATTGATGAACATTTTTTAAATTTGTGAAGTTTTTTAGAGGGGATCAACCTTTTTTCAAATTCGATGAACTTTTTTCAAATTTGTGAAAAAACAACAAAATTGTTTAATTTTTTCAAAAGCAATGATCAATGAAAATTTTCCTTTTTTCGATTTTTTTTCAAATTTCTAACTTTTTTGACTTAATGAATATTTTTAATTTTTGAAAGATTTTTTAAGATTCTGATTTGTTTTTTACAAATCATATTTTATTTCAAAAAGTCAATAGTCTACCTGTTAACTCCGCCGCTAAACCGCGACCAAGAGAACCAGGGAAAACCAGTGCTGCTCCATCGAAAGCGCTGGCCTCAAAAGGTCAAAGGTCTACCTAGCGGGCGCCCCTATATCTGCCAAATCCTATTTGGCGCCCGTTGCGCCCGATACAGCTATTTCCACAATTGGGCTCATACCCCTTCCCTTCGTTCGCTACTAACGGGCGCAAAAAAGACCGCTCTAAGCGGAGAATCGAAGCCCCGACCAAACGCTACGTGAGACGACTCAACAACCACCCCGCAACCAAGCTTGTTGTGATGACATACATCTTTTCCACACTTTCTTCTTTTGCCTTTTCTTTTTCCCTTTTTTTAATATTCGAGAAAAATTCTTTCTTCACTTTTTTTTCCGGGATGAACTTTTTGTTTACAAATTCAATGAACTTTTTTTCAACTTCGATGAACTTTTTTTGAATCCGATGAACTTTTTTCCAAATTCGATGAACTTTTTTTCAAATCCGATGAACTTTTCTTCAAAATTGATGAACTTTTTTTCATATTCGATGAACTTTTTTTAAATTTGATGAACTTTTTTCAAATTTGATGAACTTTTTTTCGTATTCGACGATTTTTTTTTTCAAAATTGACGAACTTTTTTGCAAATTCGATGAACTTTTTTTCGAATTCGATGAACTTTTTCTTAAGAACCAGAGTATGTACTGTAGAAAACCGGTTGGTTTTTTCCTAAGAGTAATCGTGACCTAATGTAGCAATTTTGGGAAGAGAAAAAAACAAGCGATCAAGCGTGCTGGGTGAACCAGCGATCGAGCGATCGAGTGGGCGGCTAGCGAGCGGGAGCCAGCGCGCGTTGCTGGGCCAAGCCCATGCAAGTGACGCAGCGGGCGCTGGGTTCGCTAGCGGGCGCTGAAGGCGCGGGCGAGGAGGGAATTCCCTATTCGCCGCATTTTGCGGCAAAATGTCGACCTGTCGCACACCCATCGACCGTTCGTGGGCCGGCCCATGTCGGATGCATCGTACAGTGAAAGTCGCTAAAAAAACGAAGAGAGGGAGAACTCGAACCTCAAACCTCCCACTTCTGGAGATGCGAGTCGGAATTCCCTATTCGCCGCATTTTGCGGCAAAATGTCGACATGCCGCACACCCATCGACCGTTCGTGGGCCGGCCCATGTCGGATGCATCGTACAGTGAAAATCGCTAAAAAAACGAAGAAAGGGAGAACTCGAACCTCAAACCTCCCACTTCTGGAGATGCGAGTCTAGCCACTCGACCTTAACAACACTAGTGTCCTATAAGTGCAAGGATATCTCCTATTATATGTTCCTTTCTTTCACTTTTTTCTTTTTCGTTTTCCTGTTTCTTTCTTGATTTTACTTTTGTTTTAGAAATATCGCAATTTCAAAAAAGTTCAATATATTCAATACTTTATTAGGCTTTTTATAAAAAAATTGATTTTTTTTCAGGTTTCAAATAACATTCCCTTCTTTTCAAAAAAATGTACAAAATTGGTTTGTGTTTCAAAATGTGTTCGGTGTTTCACAATTTGCTCGTGATTTTCAGAAAATGTTCGCGTTTTCAAATTTGTTCAAATTTTCAAAAAGTTTTGGAATTTCACATTTGTTCCCTTTTTCAAAATTTGCTCGTGATTCTCAAAAAATGTTCGCGTTTTCAAATTTCTTCAAATTTTCAAAATAGTTTTGGAAGTTCACATTTGTTCCCAATTTTACGAAAATTGTTCGTGTTTTTCAAAAAATGTTCACGTTTTCAAAATTTGGATAGAAATTTTAAAAAAGTTCAAGTATTTTAAAAAATGTTTGTGGTCATAAACTTTTGTTCATACTTTCACGAAATTTTCCATTTTTAATTTTTTTGTACACAAATTCAAATAATATTCGCTGTTTGAATTTTTGTTCAGAATATCACGAAATGTTCCATTTTTCAAATTTTTGTTCACAAATTCAAAAAATGCTCGTGGTTTCAAATTTGTTTGGAATTTCATAATTTGTTCACAAATTCAAAAAATGTTCGCGGTTACAATTTCTTTGGAATTTCATAATTTGTTCACACTGTTTCAAATTTTTCGGAATTTCATAATTTGTTCACAAATTCAAAAAATTGTTCACGTTATCACAAAAACAATTTCGGCCTTTTCAATTTTTTTGTTCACATATTCGAAGAATGTTCCTGTCTCTATTTTTCCATGAATTCAAAAAATGTGCGCACATTTTTAAAGAGACACATTCAAAGAAACTATACTTGAAAATAAATCAATACAACAAGTAATTTTGGGTTCACTGCAGTAATTGGTTCCTGTTCGCTACAGTGCACAAGTCAGGTTTAGTTCTTTAATACCTGCGCTGCTCTTTAACCAACTGTGCTAGTCTACTGTGTTGGCGATGTGTGCGCGGTCGCAAGCACTTGGTCGCAAGTTCGAATCCTCGTTGTGCCTGACTTTTCTTTTTGCCATTTTTTCGTCCCGCGGTGAAGCTTCATGGGCCGGCCCAGTCGAGCTGCCCCTGTGCGTCTGGCCACCAATTTGACGCAAAGAGCGTCCAATAGGAGCTCTTACGCCTTAAGCGCCGAATACAGGGCATCTGGTACAGGGCGCACCCCCCCTTGTACGCTGGGTTTTAGTACGGGCCGGCCCATCCCACTTCCTTCTGCCCTTACGCCTTTGTTGTGTATAGAACCCCCAAAAAAGTTGCGTCTGGCCACCAATTTGACGCAAAGAGCGTCCAATAGGAGCTCTTACGCCTTAAGCGCCGAATACAGGGCATCTGGTACAGGGCGCACCCCCCCTGTACGCTGGGTTTTAGTACGGGCCGGCCCATCCCACTTCCTTCTGCCCTTACGCCTTTGCTGTGTATAGAACCCCCAAAAAAGTGCGTCGCTGTGGCTCGAACCACGCTCGTTCCATCAACGCAGCTAGCGCTCTAACCAACTGACCCAGTCAACCGGCTGTGATAATACACTTTTCTTTATTCTTTTATAAAGGCAAAAAACGCAGTTGTTTTCCTATTTGCTTCCCTTTTCTTTTCCTATTTTTCTTTGTTTGTTTTTTTCTTTTTCCTTACATGCATGAATTTTTTTTCAAAGGCGACTAATTTTTTACAAAATCGATGAAATTTTTTCAAACTAGATTTACTTTTTTTCACTATCGATGAACTTTTTTTGACTACCGATGAACTTTTTTAAAAATGCGATGATCTTTTTTCAAATCTGATGAACTGTTTTTAAAATTTTGGTGAACTTTTTTAAATTCGTGAACTTTCTTTAAATTCATGGGCCGGCCCAGTCGAGCTGCCCCTGTGCGTCTGGCCTCCAATTTGACGCAAAGAGCATCCAATAGGAGCTCTCGGCGAGGAGCTCTTACGCCTTAAGCGCCGAATACAGGGCATCTGGTACAGGGCGCACCCCCCCTTGTACGCTGGGTTTTAGTGCGGGCCGGCCCATCCCACTTCCTTCTACCCTTACGCCTTTGCTGTGTATAGAACCCCCAAAAAAGTGCGTCGCTGTGGCTCGAACCATGCTCGTTCCATCGACGCAGCTAGCGCTCTAACCAACTGACCCAGTCAACCGGCTGTGATAATACACTTTTCTTTATTCTTTTATAAAGGCAAAAAACGTAGTTGTTTTCCTGTTTGCTTCCCTTTTTCTTTTCCTATTTTTCTTTGTTTGTTTTCTTTCTTTTTTCTTACATGTGTGAACTTTCTTTCAAAGGCAACTAATTTTTTACAAAATCGATGAAATTTTTTCAAACTAGATTTACTTTTTTTCAATATCGATGATCTTTTTTCAAATCTGATGAACTTTTTTTAAAATTTTGATGAACTTTTTTAAATTCGATGAACTTTTTTTTAAATTCATGGGCCGGCCCAGTCGAGCTGCCCCTGTGCGTCTGGCCACCAATTTGATGCAAAGAGCGTCCAATAGGAGCTCTTACGCCTTAAGCGCCGAATACAGGGCATCTGGTACAGGGCGCACCCCCCCCCCTTGTACGCTGGGTTTTAGTGCGGGCCGACCCATCCCACTTCCTTCTGCCCTTCCGCCTTTGCTGTGTATAGAACCCCCAAAAAAGTGCGTCGCTGTGGCTCGAACCACGCTCGTTCCATCGACGCAGCTAGCGCTCTAACCAACTGACCCAGTCAACCGGCTGTGATAATACACTTTTCTTTATTCTTTTATAAAGGCAAAAAACGTAGTTGTTTTCCTGTTTGCTTCCCTTTTTCTTTTCCTATTTTTCTTTGTTTGTTTTCTTTCTTTTTCCTTACATGCGTGAACTTTCTTTCAAAGGCAAATAATTTTTTACAAAATCGATGAAATTTTTTCAAACTAGATTCACTTTTTTTTCACTATAGATGAACTTTTTTTGACTACCGATGAACTTTTATAAAAATGCGATGATCTTTTTTCAAATCTGATGAACTTTTTTTAAAATTTTGATGAACTTTTTTAAATTTGATGAACTTTTTTTTAAATTCATGGGCCGGCCCAGTCGAGCTGCCCCTGTGCGTCTGGCCACCAATTTGACCCAAAGAGCGTCCAATAGGAGCTCTTACGCCTTAAGCGTCGAATACAGGGCATCTGGTACAGGGCGCACCCCCCCTTGTACGCTGGGTTTTAGTACGGGCCGGCCCATCCCACTTCCTTCTGCCCTTACGCCTTTGCTGTGTATAGAACCCCCAAAAAAGTGCGTCGCTGTGGCTCGAACCACGCTCGTTCCATCGACGCAGCTAGCGCTCTAACCAACTGACCCAGTCAACCGGCTATGATAATACACTTTTCTTTATTCTTTTATAAAGGCAAAAAACGCAGTTGTTTTCCTATTTGCTTCCCTTTTTCTTTCCTATTTTTCTTTGTTTGTTTTTTTCTTTTTCCTTACATGCGTGAATTTTTTTCAAAGGCGACTAATTTTTTACAAAATCGATGAAATTTTTTCAAACTAGATTTACTTTTTTTCACTATCGATGAACTTTTTTTGACTACCGATGAACTTTTTTAAAAATGCGATGATCTTTTTTCAAATCTGATGAACTGTTTTTAAAATTTTGGTGAACTTTTTTAAATTCGATGAACTTTCTTTAAATTCATGGGCCGGCCCAGTCGAGCTGCCCCTGTGCGTCTGGCCACCAATTTGACGCAAAGAGCGTCAAATAGGAGCTCTCGGCGAGGAGCTCTTACGCCTTAAGCGCCGAATACAGGGCATCTGGTACAGGGCGCACCCCCCCCTTGTACGCTGGGTTTTAGTGCGGGCCGGCCCATCCCACTTCCTTCTGCCCTTACGCCTTTGCTGTGTATAGAACCCCCAAAAAAGTGCGTCGCTGTGGCTCGAACCACGCTCGTTCCATCGACGCAGCTAGCGCTCTAACCAACTGACCCAGTCAACCGGCTGTGATAATACACTTTTCTTTATTCTTTTATAAAGGCAAAAAACGCAGTTGTTTTCGTGTTTGCTTCCCTTTTTCTTTTCCTATTTTTCTTTGTTTGTTTTTTTCTTTTTCCTTACATGCGTGAATTTTTTTTCAAAGGCGACTAACTTTTTACAAAATCGATGAAATTTTTTCAAACTAGATTTACTTTTTTTTCACTATCGATGAACTTTTTTGAATACCGATGAACTTTTTTAAAAATGCGGTGATCTTTTTTCAAATCTGATGAACTTTTTTTAAAATTTTGATGAACTTTTTTAAATTCGATGAACTTTTTTTCACTATCGATGAACTTTTTTTCAAATGCGATGAACTTTTTTTTTCAATTTTGATGAACTTCTTTCGAATCTGATGAACTTTTTTGAAATTTGATGAACTTTTTTCAGAACCGATGATCTTTTTTCTAAAAACTGGAGTGCATACTATAGCAAACCGGTTGGTTTTTTTCGAAGAAAATCAGTACCTAATGTAGCAGTTTTTGGTGAGAGAAAAAAAAGGTCAAGCTAGGGCCAGCGATCGAGCAGGGCCCAACGAAGGGAAGTGAAGACGAGCGATGGCTTAATGGGCCGGCCCAGAAGGAGGCGCGTGCGGGCGCCACGATCGCTAGCTGGCGCTGAAGGCGCTGACGAGGAGTACTCCCTATATCTCGCGTTCAGCAAGTCTGGCTTCCGACTCGCTGAAGCGAAGAGCCAGACGGGCCGGCCCACGCGCGCGGAGGCCACAGCCTCTTTTTCCTTTTTGGTTACGTTTTCTGACTTCGTTTTTTTACCTTTAAAAAATGCTGAACATGTATTTAAAAAATAACATATCAGAATGATTAACAAGTATTTAAAACTTGTTGAACAAGTATTTGAAAAAAAAACTTGATCATGTATATAAAATGTTAATCAAGCATTTGAAAAACAATGTTGAACAAATATTTGAAAAATGTTGAACAAGTATTTGAAAAAATGTTGATCATGTATATAAAAACGTTAATCAAGCATTTGTAAATCAATGTTGAAAAAATATTTAAAAATATCAATCAAGCATTTGAAATTTATTAACGTGTATAAAAAATGTTGAACATATATTAAAAATATTAATGTTTTTATTCGAAAACTGTTAATCAAGCTTTTAAAAAATGTTGAAAATGTACAGAAAAAATGTTGATCGCGTATTCAAAAAATGTTAATCGAGCATTGTTAAAAAAATTAAAAATTAAAATAGAATTTTTTGAACATATATTAAGAAAATGTTAAACCTATATTGGACAAGTGTTAAATGTGTATTATAAAAAAGTTTTTGACATATAAAAAAATGTAGAATGAAAATGAAGGAAACAAAACAGAAAATTAAAACCAAAAAATAAACAAAATAATAAAAGATTAAAAACCAAATTAAGAGTGTAAGGAAAATGGAAAAAAAATCGGAGAAGAAAAAATTAAAAGAATAGTAAACCAGAGAAAAAAAAGGAAAAAAATAAGAAAACAATAAGTACTGGCACGTGTCGCCTCAAGCAGGTCGCGTCCCTACAACTCTATATCTATATCTACTAATAAAACAAGGTGATATTTTTGATTTCGTCCCGCATAGGTGATTTTTTATATACGCAAGGTGGTACTAATTCGGAATCACCTATATACGGGCACCGTTCTGTCCTGATCTGTTTCGATCGGATGTCAACACGTGCGTCCGTCAAAAATAATTTTGGGCCAAGCAGCCGCACAACTGGGCTTTCCTAGACTCCAAAGAAAAATAAGTTTGGACGGGAAATCGAACCCAGGGACCTGTTTTGTTTTGTTCGGAGTCAACAACCAACTCAGCTACGCTTGCTTGATGTGTAATTGTCCCACCCTGCGTTTGTAAACATATTCAGACCGGTTAATATACCAACCAACTCAAGAACCAACAAACCGGTGGTGAAACTGAGGCGAGCTAATTAAGCGGATGAAATTAAAGAAAGGATTCTAGGCTCAAAGGAAGGAATATGGTGTAAACATGTGGGATGAAAGGAAGGATTGAAGGGATTTTCATAAAAGGAAAGGAAGGATTGAGGGCCCTAACAGATACGGCTAATTTAAAGAAAGGATTGTGTGCCTTAAAAAAAAAGGATTGTGTGAAACGGGTGGATCCTTATAAGGAAGGATTACGTGGGCTCGTTAGAATATTTATAAAGAGAAGCTGATATAAAGGTATTAAATGGTCGGGATAATTAACAAGGAAGGCTCCATAGAATATATAAAGAGATGCTGCTAATTTGAAGGAAGTAAACGGTCGGCATAATTAAAAAGAAAGAATTTGTAGGATCAGTTAACGATGACGACATGACGTGGTAATTAATATATTAATGTCTGCATTCTTTTAAAATCTGCGTGTTTAAGAGCTTAGATTTATTTTATTGTTTTCTGAGAAAAGAGCTTAAATTTATGATTGTGCTCGCCCGTTTGAACTTTCAATTAGTACTTACAATCCGTGAAAATTGTAAGTTGGTGGGAGGAGAGAGACACGTTAAGTGATGTGCAACAGTATGTTGTCAACTCATTGTTGTGTGATTAATCACCATCGACGATGGCGATGAAAAGGAGAATTAACAACAACAATGGGTCTCTAGGAATGTACAAGAATTTGCTTCTCCCATTGCAATGCACTGGCATATGTTGTATCGATCCTAACAACAAACTTCTCCAAAATTAATCTTATCAATCTAGAGCTTGCAACCTGCTATTTTTTCTTTCTAGAATTGTTTGTGCAAAATGCTAGGATTTCAGTATTATTATTTTATATTTTATTATTATTGTGTGACAGCCGCACGGACCGGCAACAACTGCCAGTCACCCAGCCACCTAGCACATGCCAGCACGAACTATGCAACCATCATGGAATATGTTTCAAACGGAGATCAAAGATAACCAATTATGTTTTTACTTGAATATGATAAGGACTTATAGATGTATTTAAACACACTTTAAGTGCATTTGGAATTAGTATATAACTTGCTATTGTATGGGTCCATGGATCCTGGTAAGCACTAAATATCAAATGAACTATCATTGTGTTTTTCTCATATTATTCTAACTATTAAAAAAACAATTATGTCTCCCGTTGCAACGCACGGGCATTTGTGCTAATTTATATCTATACCTATACCTATACGTATACTAATAAAGCAAGGTGCATTTCTCCAATTTTTTCTTCCGTTCACCACTAAAATATATTTTTTTCTATCCGAGGTGGTACTAAACTTTTGTATGTCCGTCTATTAGCAAAAGAAAAAGATTTGTCCAGATCTACGTCCATGGGCCGCGCGCGCTATGGCCTAGTAAAGTCCGACCATTATTTCCTGCCCACCCAACAACAAACAAAATTCTATTTCCCGCACAGAACGGAAAATAGTTCAACGTATGCACAGGGCGCCATGACTGGGCTACACATTTTGTATTCTGTGTTTTGTTTCTATTTTTCTTCTTCTGTTTCTTTCGCTTTTTTATTTTCTGTTAATTTTGTATTTTTACCGTTCCAAGTCTATATTTTTTATTCTTTCTAAAATTCAAAATTTTCCCGAAATGTTTCGAATTTATTTAAATTATTCCCAATTTTTTATATGTGTGTATATTTAAAATTTTCTCAATATTTAAGAAAATGCATTTGACCAATTTTAAACATTTGAAAATATTCATGTTTATTTTTTCCTTCCCAAGCAGAAACACAAAATCCTATTTCCCGTACAGAGCGGTAAATAGTTCAACGTACGCACAGGGCGCCAAGACTGGCCCACTCATTTTTTTCTGTGTTTTGGTTCTATTTTTCTTCTTCTGTTTCTTTCTGTTTTTATTTTCTGTTTATTTTTTATTTTTACCATTCCAAGTCTATTTATTCCTATTTTCTAATATTCGGAATTTTCAAAAAATGTTTCCAGTTTCATTTCTTATTCAAATTTTCGTAAAAAGTTACGATTTCCAAAAAGGCCTTCCAATTTTAGAAAATGTTTGGAAAAAATTTTGTCGCTCCAAAGTTTGTTCAAATGTTAATAATTATTCCCATTTTTTAAAATGTTTGTATTTTTAAATATTGCTCAATATTTAATAAAATGCATTTGAAAAATGTTCCACATTTGAAAATATTAATGTTTTACCGATATGTTCAAAAATTAGAAATAATGTTTCCAGTAAAGAAACACATTTTCTTAAATTCTTCTGAATGCTCAAAATATGTTTCTATTTTCAAAATTTGTTCACAACTTAAAAAACTCGTATTTTCTAAAAAGGTTCATGTTTTTAAGAAATGTATGTGAATTTCATGAAATGCTCCGTTGAAACTTTTTGTTCTTATTTTTCCCAAAAATGTATGGAATTTTCAAAAAAAGTGATCGTAATTTGGAGAAATTGTTCACGTTCCCAAGTATATTCCATAGTTTGTTTTACGAACTCCAAAGTTGTGTTCCTGTTTCAAAAATGTGTGCAATTTTTAAATTTACTCGTTCCAATTTTTGTTTCAAAAATGGAAAATTATGTCCCATTTCTTTAAAAAATTATTTGGGTTTCTCCAAATTTGTTCAAGATTTAAAATTGCATTTAACAAATGTTAGAAATTTGATAAATATTTGTATTTTAGTGAGACGTTCAAAAATTGAAAATAAGTTTTGCAGTGAAAAGACATTTTCTACTCAAAAGATTTTTCCATTTCCTAAAATTGTACACAAATTTAAAAAACTTCGTATTTTTATAAAAGATTCATCCTTTTAGGAAATGTCATTTAATTTCAAAAAATGTTTCGTTCAAATTTTTGTCCGTGTTTTTTTAAATGTATGGTTTTGAAAAAAATTGTTTGGAATTTGGAGAATTATTCATGTTGCCAAGTATATTTAGCAATTCATAGTTATGATTTTTTTAAAAGTATAAAAAATAAAAAGAAATGTTTTGAATCTGACATTGCAGTATATCCTTAAATATTCATGCTAAATATTGGTTAGCAGGACGGGTTTGTTTGACTGGCTACTAACATGTGGGATTGCTCATACTGGGCCTTTGAGGTCGTGAGTTCGATCACTCTCATATTGGGCCTGCTCCGCATCAGGCATATCGAGCTAAGTCGGCTTGGTCAGAATAAGGGACGCCATAAATATTGACGATTGACTAAAAAATAAAAATAAATTATTAACGGTGGTAGATTCCATGTGCAAATAAAAGAGAATATGCAGGTTAATTATAATTGAAGGAAATTATGAGCACATGTCAATAAAAGAGAATATAACGGGTTGGCTCTAATTAAAGGGTACCGTGTTGAACTAGAGAATACGGACATGTGGGGTCTTGATCCATTCTTATATTGAGTCAGATGCATGTAGTTTTATTATCCCGTTGCAACGCACGGGCATGTGTGCTAGTACCAACTAACGAGAAGTGGGTGGAGTGGCTACTAGCCTCGGCGATCTCCCTGGAGACCAGGGATCGACCCCGTGATCTCCTGCCTAATATAGTCACTGCAATACCTAGCAGCTCCTCATAGAATCTGTTTCTGATGGACTGGAGATTTGTACCCTCAAATAACTCGTGGTTGAAGGAAAACCCTTCGTAAATAGTCGAGGCTTCACACATGTGTACTCCTGACTGGTCTATCCCATTTTCGTTTTGTTATTTGTTTCTTTTCTTTCTTTTTTTGGTTTCAGTTTATTTTTCCATTTTCAAAAATGTTCAGGGATTTTATTTTTTTGCGTTTTAATATTGTTTGGAAATTAAAAAAAAGAGTTTTTTCCCTTTTCTTCAGAATATATTCATGATTTTCAAATAATGTTCGCAAATTTGACAACATTCACATTTACAATTTTGTTCGAAGGTTTGAACAATGTTCATGTTCCCAAATAATGTTCACAGAGTCAAAAGTGTTCATGTTTAAAAATTTTGTTTGGCTTTTTTATTAGTTTTGATTAATTAAAAAATGTTTGTGTTTTTAGTTTTGTTTGGAATTTTACAAAATGTACCTAGTTTAAAAAATTGGTTTTGGAATTTTATTAAAGTTGTTTACAAGTTTTAATATCCGTGTTTCAAAAGGAAGTTCGATTTTGACATTTTAAGAAAGAATTGGATCTGCCGCTAGTGTTCGTTCTTAATGCTTCGCGCTGCTTTTTAGTCAGTAATGGTATCGCCTCTAGTTGTGTGTTTGTTGACTCCGAGATGCATGAGATGATTCTGTCAATTTCAAGATCTACCAGCTGAATATGGTGCTTATAGTGGTAGGCAAGGGGGGGGGGGGGGGGGGGGGGCGTGGTGCCTCCTCCCTTCCTTGACTGTAGCTACAGTCACACTATTCGGCACTGTTGATCACTGTAGCTCTATGGCCGCCCGTGGTGGTTCTCCAACCTGGTTACGACACGGGGGTAGGCATGTGTGCATGCGTTCTAGAGGTGGGTGTGCATGTTTCTTGTTTCTAAAAGAAAGCGGGCATGCAGGAGCTGTCTACACCGAAGGTAAAATATACCCTGAGTGCGGCTATTAACTAAGGAGCAATTTTTATTTTTGAAAATTCGCTCAAAATATGTACTTTTTTAACATGTTTTATTTCATTAAGTTTACACAAAAAATTGACAAAATAATCTGATTTTTTATGCGTGTTGTAAAAAAGTGATCATTTAGCTTTAAAATATATATTTATTTCATACACACACGCACATTAATTATACAATTCTTAAATTTTATAGTGTATTTTAAAAAGGTGTTCATGAATTTTTAGAAAAATGTTCATATCATTTTAAAATATTCATGCATTTATTCACATATAATGGAATAATGTGCCCTTGTATTTTTTACAATATTTTTCCAGTTTAAAAATATTCATTTACTTTCTTAACGTATTCACCCATTAAAGGGAGAACTATTCGTGTAACTAAAAATGTGTTTGCACATTTAAAAATATATTCATGGATGAGAGAGAGGTGAGGTTGCCACATGCGAAGACTGAAATGGCGCGGCTGCTGCACAATTGTACAGTTACTAAGCTCCCAGGAAATAGAGCCCTAGGAGAGCTCGAGGCTTTTTTTTAACCTAGTGGACCCCGTCATTAAGGGTCAGGACGCAACTTAGGCCAGCCGCCTTCGATGTGCGACCTGACCTCCGAATCTCGCAGCCCTCCATCGGATCAACGCCCCTTGCTACCACTAGATCATAGGCGTCGCGCTGATTTCTCTCTCCCCAAGGCGCTACCATCCCCGAGTCACACTGGATCTCGTGCGAGGTGGCTGCTGCTGGAGCCCCACATCCCGGAGATCGGCGGGCTCGCTAGCCATCCTAGCCGCCACGCCATGGTCCGCGAGCCCTGCAACCACCTCCCCAGCCGCTGCTGGAGCCGAGCACGCAGGCGGATGAGGACGAGGACAGGGCGTACGGCTGACGTATTCCAGGGGACGACGAGAAATTCTAGCAAACGGAAGCGACCGTGCCAAGTCAGACCGGGATGAGGCAGCACTGAGCACGTGCTTTGCGCGCTCGGCCGTTGACGTGTTCCACGAGCTCGCGAGCCGTCTCGAGGACGGATACGGCCTACGGCGTGCCCTGATGCCCAGCTGAGGGCCACTGTAACCTGTTAATGTCCGTAACCTTTCCTGTTCTTTTCTCCAGGCAGAGAGAGCACCACATGGTGAACCTCTTCATGCTGGGAATCGCGTGGCCGCCCAACACCGATCCAGCAGTTATACAAGGAGTATACACGATAGTGCAGTGTGGTTTTCTACTACTTGCTTTTTTATACTGCGTATTTAATCTTGATTGTTTTATGCTGCATGCTCTGACAATCTAACCTTTGGATGCTCATGAATTCATTTTACAGTTTGTTGGAATATAAACTTGGACTAAAAATGGCTAAAAGATAATTAGGTTTCATACCATTTGGGAGCATCATCCTGTAGATAAGCTTGTCAGGAACTTTATCATGGAAATGAACTTTTTTTCCGTATCAACTACATTTATCTTATAACAGGAATAGCGTAAAAGAAGATGTTAATGTGATGTACTCTCGAAATAGGCTTTCGTCCCGCTTTATAAATAAAGCAACGATCCATCAATCCAAGTTCAACAGTACTCGACATACAACGGCTGGGGCCACAGCACAATCAAGCCCATAAAAGCATAAAAGAAATAGGAAAAAAGCCACCTAGTGGCGGTCGCATAGCGACACTACGAGGATGATAGTCGACGCGCCGAAGCCAGAAGCGCATCCATCATCAAGCCAAGTCGGTCGCGATCACGCTGCCTCGAGAGCGGGTGCCAGTGCTGCAGGAAAGTAAGGAATTTGAAGAAGGAGTCAGACACCTTCCTCGGAAAAAACCTTCTCTATCACCATCTTATTCCTAGTCGTCCAAAGAGTCCACGACATCGCCGCAAAAATAAGCCAAAATAGGCGGCGATGACGTGTCGGCTGTAAAGCTCTATGTTGGAGAAACTCAGCGAGATTTAGGGCCTCCCATTCAGGCCCCAATGCCTCGCGGACATACGTCCAAAGTACCCTCGCTGAGGTACACGAGAAGAGGATATGGGTCCCGGTCTCTGGTACCACACAGAGAGGGCATAGACCATCACCAGGTCCGTGCCGCTTAAGTACCTCTGTCCCCCGAGGGGAGGCGATCCTGTAGTAATTGCCAAACAAAGATCTTAATCTTTAAAGGAACGGTGGATTTCCATAATGGGGACAGACAAGGAGTGGCCTGTGACGGGCAAAGGGCCTGGTATGCCGTGCTCACAGAAAACTCCGCCGTCGGCACGAGCCGCCAGGATACCATGTACGGATATTCTGGGAGCACGAGCAGGAGGGCAGCCCACAGTCTAGTCCAGTCGTTATTCTCGGCTTGTCCTCAGGTGCGACGAAACCCAATGTTCCACTATCCAGCTTGGAAAGCCCTAGCCACTAGGACAGACGGATCCGCACATATGGAGAATAGGCCAGGGAAGGAAACGTGTAGGGGTTCAGCACAGCTAGGGATCCAACCAGAATTGGATCCCTTTCCCGTTCCCTAAGGAGAAGGAGATCCCTAGGCGGATGTCCTCCTTGATCCTTTGGATGGCTCACCAGAATTGTGAGCCTTCCGTCCGGTTGCATGCTAAGAGCGGGTTTCCCCTTAGGTATTTCGCTTGAATGAGCTGTAACCATAATCCTCCCTCGCCGCGTAGGATGCGCCAGACCCATCTTAACACATGCGCGCCAACGAGGCAATGATGCCCAGTCCACCACGGTCCTTAGGCATGCAGATATCTGCCCATTTTACCATGTGGTACTTTTGGCGGCCATTGGCCGCCTGCCAAAAGAACCTCGCCAGATCCCTATCGAAGGCACTATGAATGACCTCCGGTAGGATATACATCCCCATCATGAACATGGGGAGGCTCGCAAGGTTGGAACTAATAAGGATCGATTTGCTCCCTTTGGAGGTAAACCCTCCTCGCCAGGGTTCGGCCCGGGCAGCCACTCGATCCACCAGAGGATCGAACGCACTAGCAAGGATCTTGGAGTCTGCCAATGGCATCCCCAAATAGGTTATGGGGAATGAGGTTAGTCTACAGTTTAGGTTATCCGCGATCCTCTGTTGCTCCTCAGCGGGATATCCCAAAACGATGACCTCGCTCTTGTCAAAGTTAATATTGAGTCCCGACATAGCCTCAAAGCAGAGGAGTAGGAACTTAAGATTAACTATGTCAAGGGCGGATCCCTCCACCATAATCATGGTATCATCGGCGTATTGGAGATGGGTGACCCCTCCTCCCGGAATGAGGTGACCAACAACTCCTGAGAGGTGGCCGGCCCTCCTAGCTTTGTCCAGGATGCCTGCCAGTGCGTCCACGGCGAAATTGAAGAGAAGGGGGGGACATCGGATCCCCTTGCTTCACTCCCGCAGAGGACGAGAAGAACGGCCCCACATCGCCGTTAATGTTAATCGCAGTCTTGCTAGACCGTACCAACTGTATAATCCAATTGCACCATCTGTCCTCGAAGCCTCTGCGCTGCATAACTAGCCGCAAGAAGTCCCAGTCTAGTCGATCATAGGCTTTCTGGAAGTCCAGCTTGAGAAAGACACCCTTCTGCCCACGCGATAGCACCTCGTGCACAATCTCGTGAAGGGACAAAATCCCATCATGGATTCGTCTCCCTTTCAAGAAAGCTGTCTGAAGTGGGTGATTCATCCTCTCAGCTACCGGCGTGAGTCTAATCGCGCATACTTTAGAGAAGATGCACTCCAAAACGTTGATAACTGTAATAGGCCTGAATTGGCGAATGTCCGTCGCCCCAACTAGTTTGGGGATCAGGGTGATAACACCAAAATTTATTCGAGCCATGTCAAATGTTCTGATGTAGAATTCATGGAACATTGGCATGATCACAGGTTTTAGGACATTCCAGAATTTCTGGAAGAAGGCAACCGGAAAGCCGTCCGGCCCCGGTGCCGACCCCGCCTTCATTGAGGCGATCGCCCTCCCCACCTCTTCCAGCGAGAACGGGATAGTTAGATCCGCATTCTCATTGTCAGTGACTCTGTCCGCTAGGGGCCAGAAATCATCCGCCAAGGAAACTCCACCACGGGGTTCCGCCGAGAAGAGCCCCTTAAAAAGGAGTAAATATGGGCCCTAATCTCATCCGGGTGCTCCAGAAGGGTGTCCCCTTCCGAGAGGCACGTGATGGAGAACTTCCTGCATCGCCCATTAGCGATTGCCTGGAAGTAAGCGGTATTAGAATGGCCTTGGTTATTATCTTTTGCGGTATTAGTGTGATGTATACCTGCTGCGGTTCAAAATTTTGCTGCTTGGTTATTATCTTTTGCACTTTTAGTGCATCATATGAATTTTAGATCATGTGATGTGGTGCTCATTTTATTTAATGAACAAGGGTATTATGCGATTACACTTTTCTATCATAAGTTGTATTGTTGATGCAAACCGATATCGGAACTAAGGAACTTGTAAGTGCATCTAGTGCCACCCCTAGTTGGTTTTGGAGTATTGACGACAAACTTGGTTGAGAGACTAATGTGTTTGTGAGAATTGCAGGATAACACCGGTAGTAGTCCCTTATTGATTCGGTTTACCTACCAGAGTTGACCCCTAAAAATGTGTGAAGACATTGAAGACAATGGTGGTTCGTGAAGACATTCACGATGAAGATTATGACTTGTGAAGACATTCACTTGAAGAGTATGGAGTGCGAAGACATAGTTGTTTCGTAGTTTCCTTTTCTTCTTTGTTGAGTCATAGGAACCACCGTACTGTTAAGTTGGGTCCAAGTGAACAAAGTCAGAGTGACTGATGTGATGCTCAACCAAATCCTATGTCTTCGAGTGAAGACAATGAGAGCAAATCTTATCCAGAGCTAGATGAGTCAGCTTTGCTTGTAGCCCAAGTAAAGCTGCCGCGTGTGTTTGAAATCCGGCCGTTGGACACGTGTCGGTGCCTTAGTGACCCAGGGTCATCTCGGACATATCAGGTCGGGTTGTGTAACGCCCCGGATCCGATGCGCTAGGTGTCACTCAGTTATTCGCTGTCTGTCGTGGAATTGTCACGGCAGATGTCCTTAGTGTCAGGACTTAGTCACGAGGCCAGCGCATCTATGTGGTAGCTTGAGAGGGGTTGGACGGAATCGAGAGACGCAACACAAGACAAGGATTTAGACAGCTTCGGACCCCGGGAAACATCATCCGGTAATAGCCCTACATGCTGTTTGTGGCTAGGTCTCATTATGCTCATGAGAGAGTCGCCGGTAAGCCGGCTCTTTGTGTCTAGCCCTAGAGATTGTTTCTTGTTTTTTTCTCCCTCTTTGGGGTGCCCTGCCCCTCCTTATATAAGTTAGAGGGGCGGGTTACATGTGGAGTCCTAGTAGGACTAGGGCTAGTCTATCTTTTCTTACAAGTTGAATACAAGTCCGGGTCTTGCTTCCGCGTAAAGGAAATATTCGTCATCCCTTTCCTTTTAAGCCGGCCTACCATACGTAACCCGGCCTTCTGGGCCTTGAGCCTCTTGGGCCCCCGGGTCTTGTCGCTCCTCTGATCCGCTTGCCAGGTCACCCATAAGTCGCCAGACTCGGGCGGGTCACTTAGTGAGTCGTCCAGTCAGGGCGGGTCATTAGTATGTCGCCAAGTCCGGCCGGGTTATACATCCGGCCGGGTCATACCGCGAGGTATATCCCCGACATTAGCCCCCAAGTGCCGGTTGTCATGCTTGCAGCAACCAGGGACTTGTAATTTCTTTATGCTTATGAAAACTTCAACCAGTGTAGCCCCCAAGGGCCGGCTCGATAAGATATTACTGAGCTGGGACTTTGTATATGATTCATTGATAATACCATCAAATGATGTAATCTCCACCATGGGGCTTGAACCCACGTCCACAAGGTTAAGAGCTTTGTACTCTACCAACTGAATAATGGATCTTTCAATATAATGGATTAAGGCTTGTGTACCTTGAATTTCCGACAGGAGCAATTGGTAGCCCCCAAGGGCCGGCTCATTTAAAATGTGATGAGTCGGGTCTAGTTGCTGTTGTCTGCTGGTTCTTAGCAGAACTTGGAGATTTGTTATTTTTGTATCATTTAATCTGTGCATCTTATGGGCATGAGCTCTACATGTGTTTTGTTGTATGCCATGCCATCTTTCCAGTGGTGTATGCCATGTATTTTTTTGATCTCTGTGGTGACTAGAACAAGCATGCAAACTAGGCCCCGTAATGTTTCTGATTTCAGGGACTTAGTAATTTCTCTGTCTTTGTCTGCTGTTATTTTGTTGCCATGTAAACTTGATGCTACAGAGAGATCCATGCATATTTTGGAGATGTTCAGTAAGGATGTTTTGTAGATATTGTTGTAATTGATCCATTCATGCCCTTTTTTGCAATTATGTAGTGCCATAGAATGACTCAATATTGCTCTACTTTTGCTATAAAATGTTCCTGGCAGATTGTTTACGTGTTATTCAATTTTGCCAAGCTTATTGTAGTTGATCAATACATGCTATGTATTTGCTCTTGCCATGGATAGCTTTATAAACATGCCATCTTGCTGTAGGCATGCTTGTCTTGTCATGCATTGCTTTGTGGTGAGTGCATCAAGCTCACAAACATGCCTTCATATTATAGTTTCTGCCATGCTCTGTTTTCTGCAGTGTCTGAAACCTGTTAACGAAACTTGCTATGTTTACATGCTTGCCATCATATCTTCTGGTCATTTTTGGCTTATGGTCAGTAAGGGACTTTTGTCATATGCTTTGAGTAGATTCATACCATGCCTTCTTTTGCCTTGTTAAGTTCCTGTAGCATGTTGCTTGATAGCTCTAAACATTGCAACCTGATGTTATTTCAGGCATGTCCAGTAATTTCACCAAGTCTGTGAACCTGTTATTATTTGCAATCTTGCCATGTCCTTTTCAGCATGTTCTAGTGATTTCTGGAGATAGCTCAGTGTTCATGTTTTGTTGTGCTTTACCTTTAATTTATGTCCATGCCTTTTTTTTCATGTTAAGGTGCTGTATCATATTGTTTTGATGCTTGCAAGTTGCCTAGTTGCTGTTTTGGACAGATTGTTGCTATGTCTTGTTTGGAGTGTATGTGTTGCACCGTTGCTCCGTTTTGAGCGTGCTCTATATGAAACTTGCTTAGTTTTGCATGCAGTCTCATATTATCATGTTGCACCCTTGTTTTGAGGTGTTTGCTTGATGTTTGTATGCATTTTGCACCAATGCCATGTTTAACTTGTTTTGCTCATATCTTCTAGGCCGTAGCTCCGAATCTAATGAACTTTATATGTAACTTGACTAGAATTTCGTGTAGATCATCATGGTGCTCTTTAACTTGCTGTTTAACAACTTGAAAATAAGGTTTATTCAGTTCTGGACCAATTTCGAAATTTGCATATGAGGACTTACCGGAATTGTTATATGTTGTTTCCGGCCTCATTTAAACTTGTCTTGATGTGTTGTACTTGTATGCATCATCTCTTGCCATGAGTAGCTTCATATAGCCTTGTCATGCATCATTCTTGTTTGAGCATCATGCCTTGTTCATGGGTGGTGTGTTTACCTTGTTGTGTGCTTCTTCTCGATAGTTCCCGTGTCGTTGCGATCGTGAGGATTCGTTCATCTTCGTGGCTTCATCTTCTTCATGGATTCGTTCTTCTTCCTAGCGGGATTTCAGGCAAGATGACCGTCACCTTGGATCTCATTACTATCATTGCTATGCTAGTTGCTTCGTTCTATCGCCTTGCTGCGCTACCTATTCGCTTGCTCTTCAAGCCTCCCAAATTGCCATGAACCTCTAACCTTTGTCACCCTTCCTAGCAAACCGTTGTTTGGCTATGTTACCGCTTTGCTCAGCCCCTCTTATAGCGTTGCTAGTTGCAGGTGAAGATGAAGATTGCTCCATGTTGGATTATGTTTATGTTGGGATATCACAATATCTCTTATATTATTAATGCATCTATATACTTGGTAAAGGGTGGAAGGCTCGGCCTTATGCCTGGTGTTTTGTTCCACTCTTGCCGCCCTAGTTTCCGTCATACCGGTGTTATGTTCCTTGATTTTGCGTTCCTAACGCGGTTGGGTGATTTATGGGACCCCCTTGACAGTTCGCCTTGAATAAAACTCTTCCAGCAAGGCCCAACCTTGGTTTTACCATTTGGCCAGCCTATTTCTTTTCCCTAGGGAGTCGCTCTCTCGAGGGTCATCTTATTTTACCCCCCGGGCCAGTGCTTGTCTAAGTGCTGGTCCAAACCGAGCGATGTCCGGCGCCCCTGGGCAACCAGGGTCTATGCCAACCCGACGTCTTGCTCATCCGGTGTGCCCTGAGAACGAGATATGTGCAGCTCCTATCGGGATTTGTCGGCACATCCGGGCGGCTTTGCTGGTTTTGTTTTACCATCGTCGAAATGTCTTGTAACCGGGATTCCGAGACTGATCGCGTCTTCCCGGGAGAAGGAATATCCTTCGTTGACCGTGAGAGCTTATAATGGGCTAAGTTGGGACACCCCTGCAGGGTATTATCTTTCGAAAGCTGTGCCCACGGTTATGTGGCAGATGGGAATTTGTTAATGTCCGGTTGTAGAGAACTTGACACTTGACCTTAATTAAAACGCATCAACCGCGTGTGTAGCCGTGATGGTCTCTTCTCGGCGGAGTCCGGGAAGTGAACACGGTTTCTGGGTTATGCTTGACGTAAGTAGGAGTTCAGGATCACTTCTTGATCATGGCTAGTTCACGACCGTTCCTTTGCTTCTCTTCTCGCTCTTAATTGCGTAAGTTAGCCACCATACATGCTTAGTCGCTGCTGCAACCTCACCACTTATCCTTTCCTTACCCTTTAAGCTTTGCTAGTCTTGATACCCATGGTAATGGGATTGCTGAGTCCTCGTGGCTCACAGATTACTACAACACCAGTTGCAGGTACAGGTTTTGCGATGATCTTGACGCGAGAGCGATGTTACCTGTTTTGGAGTTCTTCTTCTGCTTCTTCTTCGATCAGGGGATAGGTTCCAGGTCGGCAGCCTGGGCTAGCAGGGTGGATGTCGTTCGAGTTTCTGTTTATGTTTCATCCGTAGTCGGATGTTGAGCTTATGTATGATGTATTGTTGTATTCTTGCGGCATTTGTATGCCTTGTATGTATCCCCAAATATTATGTAATGTTGATGTAATGATATCCACCTTGCAAAAGCGTCTTCAAGATGCGCTTCTATCCTTGGTGGGACCTTCGAGTTCCTTTAGGATAGGGTCGCATCTTGGGCGTGACAGGTTGCCTCCTGACTATAAATAGCCCACCTCCTACACCATAAATTGGTGGCTGCTCAGAGTTAGTGCACGACTTTTGTCGTAGAGCAACCCACCGTCGAAGCATTTGAGAGAGAGATCCTTGTGAGGAGAAAGCCCAAAACACCGAGAGCCAAAGAGTGTTAGACATCACTGAAGTCTTTCTGTCTGCGTGACCTGAAGACTTGTTACACTTGAGGACTGTGAATCCTCCAGCCGGTTAGGCGTCGCGTTCTGAGCATCCAAGAGTCATTGTGGATCACCGGTGAACGAAGTCTGTGAAGGTTTGGAAGTCTACCTTGAAGACTTACCAGAGTGATCGGGCGAGGACTGGGTGTCCTTAGCTCAAGGGGAATAAGGTGAAGACGCGGTCTTCTGAGTTAAATCTTAGCCTCCCTAACCAGACTTACAGTTGTCACAACAACTGGAACTGGTCTACCAAATCCTTGTCTTCACCAAGCAACTGGTTCCATCTCCCACTTCCCTTTACATTTCAGTTTGTCTTCATGAAGTCATTGCTTGCTTGTCTGATTTGATTGGCTTCACTGTGTGAAGACTGTTTACTGTTTGGCTTCATTCAGCCTTCCATCCTGATCCATACTACCTAGCTGCTGATAGTCTTCGTACTTTCACTACTTTGCTTACTTGACTTTGGCTTCTCTAGTAGTCTATCTTCCCCTGCATATCAATAGGTTCATTTCTACTATTTTTCTTCAAAGACCTCGTTTTTTAAGACTTTCATAAAAATCGCCTATTCACCCCCCTCTAGTCGATAACTAGCACTTTCAATTGGTATCACAGCAAGGTGCTCCCTTGTTCTGTGTGATTCGGTTTAACCACCTGGAGTTTTAGCTATGTCGACTGCAGGGATAATCCAGGTCTCCGCTGCGTGCCCAGTCTTCGATGGCACTGATTACCCCTACTAGAAGAATAAGGTGCGCATGCATCTTGAAGCCATTGATGTCGACCTCTGGTATGTCGTCAAGAATGGCGTTCCCAAGGTCGGTGAAGGTGTCACCGCTGCTGATGTCAAGAGGTTCATTCAACTGGATTCGACTACCAAGAACATCATCTGTGGTCATCTGACCAAAGTACGATACGGCCGTGTGAGTGCACTAGAAACTGCGAAGCTGGTCTGGGACTGGCTCTCCAAGATCAACGAAGGCGTCCCAACTCAGAGAGATTCAAGGATTGATGTTCTTCGCAACCTCTTCAACCGCTTCAAAAGAAACGACAATGAGAATGTCTAGCTCACCTTTGATCGCCTCACTGACATCACAAATGAGCTTCGTGCACTTGGCGCCAGTGAGATCACCAAGCACGAAATCGTCAAGAAGCTCCTGAGATCACTTGACAGCTCATTCGACACCCTGGCCCTGATGATTCAAGAACGTCCAGACTTCAAAGATCTTGATCCGTCTGACATACTTGAGAGGCTCAACACACACGAGTTCCAGTTATCTGAGAAGAGAGACATCTATGGCCCCAACTATGGCCGAACCCGAGCTTTGAAGGCAAAGGTTGTTTCCTCATCTGAAGAAGAATCTGACTGCAGTTCTGGGGATCCTGAAGACATTGGAAGGGAGCTAGCTATGCTTGTAAAGAAGTTCCAGAAGTTCTCCAAGAAGAATCACTTCGGGAAGTCTTCAAGATCCAGCTCAAGAAATGATGAAGCTTCTACTCGTAACCACAAGAAGAGAACATGCCACAAATGCAAGAAACCTGGTCACTACATCTCTAAGTGTCCTCAATGGGACAAGGAATCTAAGAAGAAGAAGAAGAAGAAGAAGAAGAACAAGAAGAGCAAGGAAATGATTCTGATGACAAAAAGAAGAAGAAATCCTCAAAGTCTTGTTCAAAGTCTTCATCTCACAAGAAGAGCTCATCCAGCAAGACTCGTGCGTTTGTTGGCAAGGATATGGATTCAGAGGAGGAATCTGCTTCTGAGGAGGCGGAGGTGGAGTCTGAGGAGGAGTCTGATTCAGGCGTGGCAAGACTGGCTCTAGCTTCGGCTTACGCCGCCAAGTCCATCTTAACACCGAAGACAATGGCCTCGTCGCCAAAGCTGATGCTGATGATGAGGATGACTCTGCTCTGACCTACTGCTTCATGGCATGTGGTGCCAAGGTAAACTCACGCAATGCTTACTTTCAAACATCCAGTGAAGATGACTCTGAATGTGAATCCAAACCCAGCTACAAAACACTTGCTAAAATTGCAACTGAACAACAAACTGCTATGGAACATATTCAAAAGTTGCTAGACAAAAGCGATGACCTGTTAGACACGGAAATGAATCGAACTCAGTCCTTAATTGAAGACATTAAAAATCTTCATGTTAAGTATGAGGAACTTGAAAGTCATCATGAAACTCTCCCAGCTGCTCATGAGAAGCTTTCCTATGATTATCTTCAGAGGAAGCAAGAACTTGAGAATCTGAGAGCGTCTCATGAAGACCTTCAAAAGGAGAATGATTCACTTCGCGCTCAACAGATCAGTTCGCTCAGGAAGACTTTAAGCCACCATGTTTAAAATGTCTTGAGCGTGATAATGCTGCCTCTGTTGCTGAATGTTCTACTGCTGCTACTGTTGTAATATCTTCAACTGCTGATGTGGTAACTAACCCCTCTTCTAAGGATACCACTAATATTGCTGATGAGAATGCCAGGTTGAAGACATTGCTTGAAACAGGGATGTACAAAAGCCTCAAAGGGCATCAGACACTATGTGATGTCCTCAAGAAACAGATTCTGAACCAAAACCCTAGGAAAGAGGGTGTTGGGTTCGAGAGGAAAATGAATGTTGATGGTTCATACTGGAAACCTGAGTAGTACCCCAAAACCACATGGGTTGCTGCGAAGGGATCTTCAGTGGATCCATCTACCTTATCTGGCTTCACTTGTGCTAACCCTATTATCATTGATGAATCCTTTGATGCAAATTATAAACTGCTTAAGAATCAGAATGGTTAAGTGTTTGCCAGGTATATTGGTACTAACTGCAGGAATGGACCACCTTTGAAGAAGATTTGGGTGCCCAAAAGTTGTCTTGAGAAGCTTCCTGTGAATGTCATCATGACACCACCTGGAAAGAAGACAAACCCCAGACCAAAGGCTTCAAATGGTCCAAAGGCTTCATACAGACAGAGGACCCACCAGGGTCACCCTAACGCCAATGTTTTGCAGGGAAACCATACTCAGACTTATGAATATGAGCGTGTTTCATCAAATCGCTATGTTCAAAAGACCAAGAACTTTTCTGCTTATTCTCATGAGTATTATTCACCTCCTGCAAGGCTATTTGCTAGGGCTCCAAAGCAAAAGTTCTCAGATGCTGCACTTAGACTCATTGCTTCTAAGCCACCCCTGAAGATGTGTGTGGTTAAGAAGAATTAACTCTCTTTTGCAGGGAATGGTTTCCAGCCGGAAATCAAAAGCTTCTGACGCTTATGCTGGGGACCTAAAACATCTTGTGGGACGCAAGATAAAATGCCAAAATGATCTTACTATGTATTTCGTCCCAGGATGTCTTGACAATCATCCTATCTACACTAACAATGATCTGAACTTTGATAATATGCTTGTTCGTCAAATGTTTATGCTTCACACTTCTCTTTGTGAAGCCTATCCCCCAAACTGCACTGTAGGGTACAACTCCGAAGGCTATTGAGTGGATTATGGACAGTTGATGCACTAACCACATGACTGGTGATCGAAGTCTTCTGATGGATTCAACCCTATGTCCGTCTGACAAAAGTCACATCACATTTGCTGATACTGGTAAAAGCAAGGTACTGGGCCTAGGTAGAGTTGCAATCTCAAAGGATCAACACATGGATAAAGTGATGCTTGTTGAATCCCTTGGTTTCAACTTAATGTATGTCTCAATGCTTCGTGATCTGAACATGATTGTGATATTTGGAAAATATCGTTGCCTTGTGCTTATGGAATCTGACAAATCTCTTGTCTTCGATGGGTATCGAAAGGACGATCTGTATAAGGAGGATTTCTCCGCATGACCACAGCTGGCCGTATGCATGTCTTCTAGCAAAAGCTTCAGAGTGCTGGCTCTGGCATCAGAGGCTAGGATATGCGTGAGGAACTTCCACACTCTCGCGAAGAAGAAGCATGTCATAGGCATCGAGGGCGTCAAGTTCAAGAAGGATCATCTATGCGGTGCCTGCGAAGCTGGAAAGATGACTAGGGCCAAGCATCCCTCGAAGACAATCATGACGACTACGCGTCCCTTCGAGCTGCTTCACATGGACTTATTTGGCCCTACTCACTACTCTACCCTCACTACCACTGCATGTCACTATGGTTTCGTCATTGTTGATGATTACTCAAGATATACATGGGTGCACATAATTCTTTACAAGACTGAAGTGCAGGATGTCTTCAGGTGATTCGCCAACCGTGCCATGACCAATTATGGCATCAAGATCAAGCACATCAGAAGTGATAATGGCACAGAATTCAAGAGCACCGGCCTCGACACTTATCTTGATACATTGGACATCACACATGAGTTCTCTGCTCCGTACACACCTCAGCAAAATGGCATCGTGGAGCGCAAGAACAGAACCCTCATTGAGATGGCACGAACAATGCTTGATGAGTACAAGACTCCAAGGAAATTCTGGCCTGAAGCCATTGATACTGCATGCCACATCATCAACCGAGTTTATCTTCACAAGTTCCTAAAGAAGACATCATATGAGCTCCTGACTGGTAAGAAGCCAAACATTAGCTATTTCAGAGTCTTTGGTGCTAGGTGCTTGATCAAGGATCCGCATCACACTTTAAAATGTGCACCGAAAGCACATGAAGGTTTTATGCTTGGCTACGGAAAGGATTCGCACTCCTACAGAGTCTTCAACCTCTTTCACTACAAAGTGGTTGAAACTGTGGATGTGCGGTTCGATGAGACTAACGGCTCGCAAAGAGAGCACCTGCCAAATGTGCTAGATGAAGCTACACCAAGTGAATCTATCAAGCTTATGGGTACTGGAGAAATTATACCTTCAGAAGAACAAGCTGAAGAGGAAATCATCAGTTCTGCACCTAATCAGCATGAAGACACTGCTCGGCCTGAAGCCAATGCTGAACATGAAGACAATGATCAGCAAGGGCAAAATCTTCGTCCGGTTCATCCTCGTGTTGCAAATGAAGTCCAGATTGAGAAGATAATTGATAGCATCAATGCACCTGGTCCACTCACTCGTTCAAGAGCAACACAACTAGCAAATTTCTGTGGGCACTTTGCATTTGTCTCTATTCTGAGCCCAAGAAAGTTGATAAAGCCTTCATGGAACCTGAATGGATTCAGGCTATGCAAGAAGAGCTTCAACAGTTTGAACTGAACAATGTATGGGAGCTAGTAAAGTGTCCAGATCCTAGCAAGCACAATATCATCGGCACCAAATGGATCTATCGCAACAAACAAGATGAACATGGTCAGGTTGTCAGAAACAAGGCTCATCTCATTGCTCAAGGTTACACACAAGTTGAAGGAATTGACTTCGATGAAACCTTTGCTCCTGTGGCTAGGCTTGAAGCCATTCGCATACTGCTAGCCTATGCCAACCACAACAACATTCTTCTGTACCAAATGGATGTAAAGAGTGCCTTTCTCAACGGCAAAATTGAAGAAGAAGTGTACGTTGCACAACCACCTGGCTTTGAAGACCCAAAGCGTCCTGATATGGTATACAAGCTCAACAAGGCACTGTATGGCCTCAAACAAGCACTTCGCGCTTGGTATGACACACTCAAAGACTTCCTGAAGAGCAAAGGCTTCAAACCTGGTTCCCTAGATCCCACTCTCTTCACGAAGACATATGATGGTGAACTGTTTGTGTGCCAAATCTATGTGGATGACATTATCCCCAGCTCCACTGACAAGAGATACAATGATGAATATGGGCATATGATGCAAGAGTAATATCAGATGTCCATGATGGGTGAGCTGAAATTCTTCCTTGGTCTTCAAATCCGTCAGCAGAGAAATGGCATCTTCATATCACAAGAAAAATACCTCAAAGATTGCCTGAAGAATTTTGGAATGCAAGACCGCAAAGGGTACACGACGCCAATGCTAACCAAAGGCCAATTGGGCCCCGACTACAATGGTAAAGAGTTTGATAAAAAGGTATACCACTCCATGATTGGTTCTTTACTCTACTTATGTGCATCTAGGCCTGATATAATGCTTAGCGTTTGCATGTGTGCCCGATTCCAAGCGGCACCAAAGGAATCGCATCACTTAGCTGTGGAGCAAATTCTTCGATATTTGGCTTACACCCCAACACTAGGATTATGGTATTCCAAGGGCTCAGAGTTTGATCTAGTTGGGTTCTCACATGCTGATTATGCTGGTGACAAGGTTAATCGCAAGTCCACATCAGGCACATGTCACTTTCTTGGACGATCTCTTGTCTGTTGGTCTTCAAAGAAGAAGAACTGTGTATCACTCTCCACTGCTGAATTCGAATACATTGCTGCTAGATCTTGCTGCACTCAGCTTCTATGGATGTAGCAAACTCTCAAGGACTATGGCATCGACCTGAAGCATGTGCCACTCTACTACGACAGTGAAAGCGCCATCAAGATTGCCAACAATCCAGTTCAACACTCGAAGACAAAGCACATTCAGATCCGTCATCACTTTCTCATAGATCATGTCATGAAGGAAGACCTTGATATCATTCACGTCAACACTAAAGAGCAATTGGCAGACATCTTCACAAAGCCCTTGGATGAGAAAAGGTTTTGCAAGTTGCGGTCTGAGCTAAATATCTTAGAATCCTCGAATGTCCTGTGAATGGACAGACATTCTAACGCTTGTGCATGTTGATGACTTAGATGTGCAACACACGAAGTAACGTATATCTTCAATCTATGAAGACATACACTCTAAGTGTGAATACATTAACGTGGAATTTGACTTCGGAGCGCCACGATAATTGTGCGCCGTGTCTGAGTCTAATACGCCACCACCAAACTTTTCTGAAGATTTTCATTTGGCATCATGACTGCATAATCTTCACATTTGGTTTGTCTTCAACATTGATTTGTCCTCAAAGTTTATCTTCGCAATGTTGAATTGGTCTTTTCTAATATATATATATATATATATATATATGTGTGTGTGTGTGTGTGTTTGTGTGTGTGTATGTGTGTGTGTGGTTTGTCCTGTACATCATTCACTTATAGCTATGTCTTCAAACTTATCATTTTCTGAACTACGAATGTGATCGGACCCTAACCCCTTATGTGCTTCTTCCTCAGTTCTGTCTATCTAGTCATATGCATTCTGTTGAGTGTCAAATGTCTTCACTGCATCCTTGTCAGCTGATGATAAAGAGACACACATTTAAACCTGCTTTCAATGCTATATCTCTTTTGCCTGAAAATCGGAGAAGCCGGAACGACCACCCGACAAACCAGGCATGTGTGGGAACATGGAACAACTTTCAATGAGTTGCATGCATGCCACGTGTACATCAGATGTGAACCGCCATGGGGCACCTGCGTAATTGCGTTGTGCAGCCCTTTACCTTATAAATACTCATCCAGCATGGTCATTATCTCCTCTTCCACCTTGCCAACTCGCACAAACCCTAGCGCCACCGCTAGCTCGCGTCGACGCCGGAGACGAAGCGCTTAGCTGTCGCGACCTCTTCGACGCCGTCCTCACGCCGGCCGCGGACCTCATCTTCTCCGCCGCCGCCGTAGGTGTCTTCCGCCGCCAAGTTAGAGTGTGGGAGATTGGACTACTCGGCATCCATTCCGCCTCGTCTAGCAGTTCGTCTATGGTAAATAAATCTCACTTTTTACAGCTTTTTCGATCTGTCAAATCCATCCACTTCAACCAAAAGTGGTTTCTACACTTCCAAATCTGGATCTTTCTCTTTCTGAATCTCATATTCTGCAAAGCATGTTCACTTATGCTTCATAACTAGTTAGATTCCTCACTTTTACTTATTCATGGATTCGTACAAATCTGGAACCAACTCACTTCAAATAAGTGAATGTCTTCGCACTATGAGGTCAATGTCTTCAAACTAATTTATCTTCAAAATCTTCTGAGAATGCATATGACCTCTTCCCCTTCCCTCGCATCTCTAATGCTGTCATAGGTATATGTCCGTGGGAGAATCCCTAGGTTCTCATAGTCTGCATTCATTTGCAGAATTCTTACAACATCATATTGACTCTCCTGAAGCCAGTTCTTGTTTGAAAAGTAGATGAAAGACTTTCACTATTTTGAAGCCTCTCTGTCTGAATATTATGGCAACTGAAAAATCTGCAAGGAAGGGTGGCAGGCAGCACCGTGGAAACACTACTCTGGATCTGCCTCCCGATCTGTTTGAAATGTACAAGACAGATCCTGGGGAGAATTACAATCAGCGCAAGACCGGAATTTAGTGGATCCAAAGATATTGGGCTGAACAGTGGTTCAAGTACAATTTCGTCACTCCTGAATATGCTGAGAAGAATACTATCAAGCGCCCGTGGGGCGATATTCTTTACAAGAATCTGCAACCCAAGTCAAAGCCTGAAGCTATTGCCCAAGGCTTCTATCCTTGCATGGTCAGAGGACCTCAGCCAGAAAATACCCACCCATCGTCTCTTCTATGGTGTCGTGATGACAATCTCTTCAAGCGCAACTTTCAGTTCGCAAAGGAGTCAGCTGCAAAGAACAGGAAGGATCTCGGACTCAACTTCAACCCTGGTCCTTCTGCTCCAAGACAGAATGACACACGCGAAGCCAATCCCAATGTCATCGGCCCCTTCAATAGTTTCGATGGGCTCCTCTCTCATATTGCTACTCAGAGGGCCACGATGGAACAATCTGCTGAGGATGGAGACTCTGAAGATGCACCTGCACCACCGAAGCAGAAGAAGAAGTCCAAAGCTTCAAAGCCCTCGGCTGCACCAAAAGCTTCGAATGTGAAGCCATTGAAGGTTGCACCTCCTGAACCCAGTGTGCAGTCTGAAGACTTGTCTCGTGTTTCCAAGAAGACCAAGAAGCCCAAGAAGATTTCAGGGCATGGCCTGACTCCTGCTGCCGTGATACGTCTCCAACATATCTATAATTTTTGATTGTTCCATGCTGTTATATTATCAATCTTGGATGTTGTATAATCATTTTATAGTCATTTTATATCATTTTTGGTACTAACCTATTGACATAGTGCCAAGTGCCAGTTGCTGTTTTCTGCATGTTTTTTACATCGAAGGAAATCAATATCAGACGGAGTCCAAATGCAATGAAACTTCACGGAGATTTTTTATGGACCAGAAGGAACGTAATGGGCCCTGGCTGCGCCTGGGGGTGCTCCGAGGGAAGCACAACCCACCAGGGCACGCCAGGAGGCCCAGGCGCGCCCTGGTGGGTTGTGCCCACCTCGGGTGTCCCCCGGACCGCCTCTTTGCTCTATAAATACCCCAATATTTCAGAAACCCTAGGGGAGTTGACGAAATATTCATCCATCCGCCACAGAGTCCAGAACAACCAGATCCAATCTAGACACCATCTTGGATGGGGTTCACCACCTCCATTGGTGCCTCTCCGATGATGCGTGAGTAGTTCTTTGTAGACCTTCGGGTCCGTATTAGTAGCTAGATGGCTTCCTCTCTCTCGCTTAATTCTCAATACAATGGTCTCTTGGAGATCCATATGATGTAACTCTTTTGCGGTGTGTTTGTTGGGATCTAATGAACTTCGAGTTTATGATCAGTTATATCTTTTTATGTCCATGAAAGATATTTGAGTTTCTTTGATCTCTTATATGCATGATTACTTATAGCCTCATATTTCTTCTCCGATATTTGGGTTTTGTTTGGCAAACTTGATCTATTTATCTTGCAATGGGAAGAGGTGCTTTGTAGTGGGTTCGATCTTACGGTGCTTGATCCCAGTGACAGAAAGGGAACCGACACGTATGTATCGTTGCTACTAAGGATAAAACGATGGGGTCTTTCTCTACATAGATAGATCTTGTCTACATCATGTCATCGTTCTTATTGCATTACTCCGTTTCTCCATGAACTTAATACACTAGATGCATGCTGGATAGCGGTCGATGTGTGGAGTAATAGTAGTACATGCAGGCAGGAGTCGGTCTACTAATCTTGGACGTGATGCCTATATAATGATCATTGCCTGGATATCATCATAATTATTTGAAGTTCTATCAATTGCACAACAGTAATTTGTTTACCCACCGTTTGCTATTTTTCTCGAGAGAAGCCACTAGTGAAATCTACGGCCCCCGGGTCTTCTTTCTCATATTTGCCTTTGCGATCTACTTTTTCCTTGCATTTATTTTTAGATCTATTAAATCAAAAATACAAAAATACTTTGCTGCACTTTATTTTATTTGCGACCTATTTATTCAATCTATTACAACTTTCTCTCGTCCGCACGCCGTTTCTGGCGCCGTTACCCGAAAGGGATTGACAACCCCTTTAACACGTCGGGTTGCGAGGTGTTGTTATTTGTGTGCAGGGGCTGTTTACGTTGTGTTGCTTGGTTCTCCTACTGGTTCGATAACCTTGGTTTCATTTCTGAGGGAAATACCTACCGCCGCTGTGCTGCATCATCCCTTCCTCTTTGGGGAAATAGCGACGTAGCTTCAAGCGACATCAAAAGGAATTTCTGGCGCCGTTGCCGGGGAGGATCTTCAACATATACCAGGTTCCTAATCACAAATCTCATCTCCTTGCAATTTACATTATTTGCCATTTGCCTCTCGTTTTCCTCTCCCCCACTTCACAGAAATTTGCCGTTTTATTCACCTCTCTTTTCTGCTCGCCGTTTTCTTGCTGGATCTGTTTTCAAGTGCAATCTTGTTGTGTGGTCATCATGACTCATGAGAACACCAAGTTATGTGATTTCTCAAATACCAACAACTATGATTTTATTGGCACTCCGATTGCTCCTCCCGCCGCTAGTGCGGAGTCTTGTGATATTAATACTGCTTTACTGAATCTTGTTATGAAAGATCAATTTTCCGGTACTCCTAATGACGATGCCGCATCCCATCTTAATACCTTCGTGGAATTATGCGATATGAAAAAGAAAAAGATGTGGACAATGATGTGGTGAAGATGAAATTATTTCCGTTTTCTTTGCGTGATTCTGCAAAATATTGGTTCTCTTCTTTGCCTCGCAATAGTATTGATTCTTGGAATAAGTGCAAAGATGCTTTTATCACTAAGTATTTTCCTCCCGTAAAAATTATTTCCCTTAGAACCCAGATCATGAATTTCAAGCAACTTGAACATGAGCATGTTACACAATCTTGGGAAAGGATGAAAATGATGCTAAGGAATTGCCCAACTCATGGGTTAAATCTTTGGATGATCATACAAAAAATTTATGCGGGTTGAATTTTGTTTCTCGTAATCTTTAGATTTCGTCGCGGGTGGTACTTTTATGGAAATTACTTTGGGTGAAGCCACCAAATTTCTTGATAATATCATGACAAATTATTCACAATGGCATACCGAAAGAGCTCCTACTAGCAAAAAGGTTAATTCGGTTGAAGAAATTTCTTCTTTGAGTGAAAAAGTTGATGTTCTTATGAAAATGGTTGCTAGTAAAAGTGCTCCTATTGATTTTAATGATATGTCTTTGTCTACTTTGATTGAACAAAATAGTGATGCCATAGATGTGAATTTTATCTCTCGAAATAATTTCAATAACAATGCTTATAGAGGTAATTTTAATCCTAGGCCTTTTCCTAGTAATTCCTCTAATAATTATGGTAATTCCTATGGAAATCAATCTTATAATAATAATAGGAACACCTCTGATCTTGAGAACAATATTAAAGAATTTATCAATACGCAAAAAGTTTTCAACACTTCCATAGAAGAAAAGTTGAGTAAGATTGATGAATTGTCTAGAAGTGTTGACAGAATTGCTCATGATGTGGAAAATCTCAAGATGAAAATTTTTGTGCCTAAGGTTGATGAATCAATTAAAGCCCTTTATGTTTCTGTGGATGAAAGTAAGAAAAGAACTGCTATGCTTAGAGCTAAAAGACAATTTTTAGAAAAAGCTTTTTCTAGTGATTTCTTTCGTAAAAGTGATGAAGATCTTAAAATGATTGATGTTTCTTCTATTGATTCCTTGTTTAGTAAAGTTAAGATTGATGAAAAAGGGACTGGAGAAGAATCAACTTTAGGTAGAAGGCGTCCCAATATTTTGGAGGGTGAAAATCTTGTTGAGAAAATTGATGAAAGTGGGTTTGGAGAGGTCAAGACTTTAACTAGTGATGTGCCCACTCTTTTGGATTACAAATATTTTAATTATGATAGTTCCTCTTTGATTGACTGTATTTGTTTGTTGCAATCCATGATAAATTCACCCCATGCCTATGAACAAAACAAAGCTTTTACTAAACATATTGTTGATGCTATGATGAAAGCTTTTGAAGAAAAATTGGAATTAGAAGTATCAATTCCTAGAAAAATGAATGATGAATGGGAACCTACTATCAAAGTCAAGATTAAAAATTATGAGTGTTTTGCTTTGTGTGACTTGGGTGCTAGTGTTTCCACAATTCCGAAATCTTTATGTGATGTGCTTGGTCTCACTAATCTTGAAGAATGTTCTTTGAATTTGCACTTAGCGGATTCTACTATTAAAAATCCTATGGGAAGAATTAATGATGTTCTTATTCTTGCAAATAGGAATTATGTTCCCATAGATTTTATTGTTCTTGATATTGATTGCAACCCGTCTTGTCCAATTATTCTTGGTAGACCGTTTTTACGCACTATCGGTGCCGTGATTGATATGAAAGAAGGCAATATTAAGTTCCAATTTCCCTTGAGGAAGGGTATGGAACACTTTCCTAGAACAAGAATTAAGCCACCTTATGAATCAATCATGAGGGCATCTTATGGATCTCGAACCAAAGATGACAAAACTTAGATCCTTGCTTTATGCCTAACTAAGGGCGTAAAATTATAGCGCTTGTTGGGAGGCAACCCAATGAATACAATTCATTTTTGCGTTTTGCTTTCTGTTTTTGTGTGTTTGCACAATTATGCTCCTGGTATGATTGTGTTTTTTGTGTTTTAATTAGTGTTTGTGCCAAGTAAAGCCTATAGGATCTTCTTGGGTGATAGTTGTTTGATCTTGCTGAAAAACAGAAACTTAAGCTGTCACGAAAACAATTGTTAAAAATCACCAGAACATGATAAAATGCCAATTATTTTTGCATAAGATTAATATACAAATTACCCTGGTCGTCCTATTTTTTCAGAATTTTTGGAGTTACAGAAGTATTCGAAATAGTCAGATTGCTACAGACTATTCTGTTTTGACATATTCTGTTTTCTTTGTGTTGTGTGCTTATTTTGATGGCTCTATGGTTTTCTTTGATGAGTTTTTTCCATAGAAAAGTTGGAATACATTAGATATAATACAAAACCAAAATATGAATTGGTTTGATACAGTACTTATAGTAGTGGTTTGGTTTCTTATACTAACGGATCTCATGAAGGTTTTGTTGAGTTTTGTGTGATTGAAGTTTTCAAGTTTTGGGTAATCTTACGATGGATGAAGGAAGGATGGAAGAGCCTAAGCTTGGGGATGCCCCGGCATCCCAAGCTATTATCCAAAAATGAGCAACCA
Organism: Triticum aestivum; assembly: GCF_018294505.1. NCBI lineage: Eukaryota > Viridiplantae > Streptophyta > Magnoliopsida > Poales > Poaceae > Triticum > Triticum aestivum. The sequence goes on along the minus strand of NC_057814.1, from coordinate 125,212,868 downwards.
ACTAAGAATGGGGATGCCCCCGAGTGGCATCCCCGCTTTCTTCCAACGACTATCGGTATTTTACTCGAAGCTATATTTTTATTCGTCACATGGTATGTGTTTTGCTTGGAGCATCTTGTATGATATGAGTCTTTTCTTGTTTTATTTTGTGTTTTAAGTCATCAATCCTTGCTGGACACACCTATTTGAGAGAGCCAAAATTATGTCATGACTTGTTAGAATTGCTCTCTATGCTTCATTTAAATTTTTATGAGCTATGGACTTGCTCTAGTGCTTCAGTTATATCTTTTTTAGCACGGTGTGCTTTAGTATTTTTAAAGAAATGCTCTCTTGCTTCACTTAGATTTATTTGAGAGTTAGTAGATTTTCAAGAAATTCTCTCTTGCTTCACTTAAATTATTTTGAGAGAAAGAAAAAGTATGCTCATGATCTTCACTTATATTTGTTTGAGCTTATGAAAAGCAACACATGAAAATTAGTCCCAAAGGGATAGATATCCCAGAAGGATATAATAAAAACTTTCATGAAGATCATTGGACAAAATAAACTTGGTTCTTAGTAATAGTTTTGAGATATGATGATGTGATATGTGAGTTATGTTGATGAGTAATTATGCTTTAGTAAGAATATTGGTGTTAAGGTTTGTGATTCCCTATGCAAGTACGAAAGTCAATAGTCATGCAATGAAATTATATCCTACTTGTGGTGCATTATTCGGTGTTAATTATGCTTAATGCTTGCTTATGAGATTATTCGTTTCTTGGTTGGTCGCTTCTCAATCTTTTGCTAGCCTTCATTTTGCACCAAGTATGATCTCTACTTGTGCATCCAAAATCCTTTAAACCAGTTTTGCCACATGAGTCCACTATATCTACCTATATGCGGTATTCTTTTGCCGTTCTAAGCAAATTTGCATGTGCCATCTCTAATTTTCAAAATAAACTTCTCTTTTGTGTGTTTGTTTCGCTCGCGGAGCGGTGACGGGTGGCTAATATTTTCCATGCTGGATGTGTTATTCTCACGATGAGTGTTTATTCACTTGTCATTGCACGAGAGTAAGGCAAAGGTTTTAGGGATGCCCAGTCCCGAAATGCAAAAATGAATTTACTTTATGTTGTCAAATAATAAATTCCTTGGAAAGTGTTGGTATGGAGGGCAACCGTGGATACGGCTAGCCATGGAAAGTGAAAGTATGGTGGAAAAAGGAATAACTTTTATTTTTTGTTTGGGAATCGCCTATGATATATCTAGCATGGAAAGTGTTGGGAACTCTAAGTCATATTCGTTGGTGGGATGGATACACCTCCCAAAATGTTTTTATCTCTAATTTTTCGCTTTGAGCTCTGGCACCTCTACAAATCCCTACTTCCCTCTGCGAAGGGCCTTTCTTTTACTTTATGCAATTTTTATTTTGAATTTGAGTCTCCATCTTCTCTTACAAAAGCACCAACTAGGAGGCAATATAATCGTACTTAAGTATTGGGTGTAGCTAATATTCGAGTGTGTTTCATGAATGGATCAATGGATGAGCATGATGGGCTAGGGATAACTTATTTTAGCGTTGATATTTTGAAAGACATGGTTGCTTGTTGATATGCTTGAGTATCTAAATTATTATGTCAAAACTAGACTATTGCTTTGAATCACATAAAAGTCCAATTGTCCATGCTATAAAGAAAAGAATATGATATGACATGTTAGGCAGCATTCCACATCAAAAATTCTGTTTTTATCACTTACCTACAAGAGGACGAGTAGGAGCTAAGCTTGGGGATGCTGATACGTCTCCAACGTATCTATAATTTTTGATTGTTCCATGCTGTTATATTATCAATCTTGGATGTTTTATAGTCATTTTATAGTCATTTTTTGGTACTAACCTATTGACATAGTGCCAAGTGCGCGTTGCTGTTTTCTGCATGTTTTTCACATCGCAGGAAATCAATATCAGACGGAGTCCAAATGCAACGAAACTTCACAGAGATTTTTTATGGACCAGAAGGAACGTAATGGGCCCTGGCTGCGCCTGGGGGTGCCCCAGGGAGGCACAACCCACCAGGGCGCGCCAAGAGGCCCAGGCGCGCCCTGGTGGGTTGTGCCCACCTCGGGTGCCCCCCGGACCGCCTCTTTGCTCTATAAATACCCGAATATTTCAGAAACCCTAGGGGAGTCGACGAAATATTCATCCAGCCGCCACAGAGTCCAGCACCACCAGATCCAATCTAGACACCATCTCGGATGGGGTTCACCACCTCCATTGGTGCCTCTCCGATGATGCGTGAGTAGTTCTTTGTAGACCTTAGGGTCCGTAGTTAGTAGCTAGATGGCTTCCTCTCTCTCGATGAATTCAATACAATGGTCTCTTGGAGATCCATATGATGTAACTCTTTTGTGGTGTGTTTGTTGGGATCTGATTAACTTGGAGTTTATGATCAGTTATATCTTTTTATATCCATGAAAGTTATTTGAGTTTCTTTGATCTCTTATATGCATGATTACTTATAGCCTCGTATTTATTCTCCGATATTTGGGTTTTGTTTGGCCAACTTGATCTATTTATCTTGCAATGGGAAGAGGTGCTTTGTAGTGGGTTCGATCTTACAGTGCTTGATCCCAGTGACAGAAAGGGAACCGACACGTATGTATCGTTGCTACTAAGGATAAAATGATGGGGTCTATCTCTACATAGATAGATCTTGTCTACATCATGTCATCGTTCTTATTGCATTACTTTGTTTCTCCGTGAACTTAATACACTAGATGCATGCTGGATAGCAGTCGATGTGTGGAGTAATAGTAGTAGATGCAGGTAGGAGACGGTCTACTATTCTTTGACGTGATGCCTATATAATGGTCATTGCTTGGATATCGTCATATTTATTTGTAGTTCTATCAATTGCCCAACAGTAATTTGTTTACCCACCGTTTGCTATTTTACTCGAGAGAAGCCACTAGTGAAATCTATGGCCCCCGGATCTTCTTTCTCATATTTTGCCTTTGCGATCTACTTTTTCCTTGCATTTATTTTTAGATCTATTAAATCAAAAATACAAAAATACTTTGCTGCACTTTATTTTATTTGCGATCTATTTATTCAATCTATTACAACTTTCTCCCGTCCGCACGCCGTTTCTGGCGCCGTTACCCGAAAGGGATTGACAACCCCTTTAACACGTCGGGTTGCGAGGTGTTGTTATTTGTGTGCAGGGGCTGTTTACGTTGTGTTGCTTGGTTCTCCTACTGGTTCGATAACCTTGGTTTCATTTCTGAGGGAAATACCTACCGCCGCTGTGCTGCATCATCCCTTCCTCTTTGGGGAAATACCGACGTAGCTTCAAGCGACATCATGCCGTTCTGCGCAACGAGGAAAACACCATCGATCTGTCCAGTGAAGAAGATAGTGGTGATGAAGCTCTAGAGATGTTGATCAAGAGCAAGCAAGAGGCTGAGATTTTCAATGATCTGCCTCTCTTTGATGTTGATATTCTGAAAAACTTCATCGATGAATGGTTTGAGGACCAAAGCATCAGCATTGATGACCTGCAGCTGCCAGTGGACATCAGCGTCACCTTTCATGGAGCCATTGCAAATGAACTTGCACTGGCTCAGAGAATCGTTGAGCTCAAGAACAAGATTGATTATGAGAAGGCACATTTCAAGAAGAACGTTGAAAAGCTCAGTGTTGTTGATGTGCAAATCTTCAAAAAGATGTTGCATGATCTCAAGGCAGAATTCCACAAGAAGCGTGAAGAAGCCAAAGGCTCACGCGAGCACATGAAGTACTATGCTCAAAAGTGTGTGCAAGCACACAATGAAGCTGAAAGGAGAAAGGCTCTTGGGCGTCCTGGCATCGACCCCAAGATGACTGCCAAGAAAAAGAAGAAGTCTGCTGAAGCCATACCCGAAGCTCAACGGCAGGAACAACCAAGCATTGTCTTCCCTGCCAGCATGACTGGCTCAAAGCCAAAGGTCCCCTCAGCAGCTTCCCAGCTAAAAAAGACAAGGCAAGCCGAAGCCGAAGCCAGGAAGAGGAAGCTGAAGGACACCTCTGATGGTGCTCCCTCCAAAAAGAAATTGAAGACAAAGGCTTCAAAGTCTTCAAAGAAAGAGTGTGCTGCTGCGCCAGAGCCCCTCAACGTTGAACCAATCTCTGTTGCTCCCCTGCCTCTACCAACCAAGAGCGTTGCCTGGTGATTCATGAGCCTGCTTCCACAGAGGCTCCTAAAAATGAAGAGATTCCAGCTGTTGACCCCAACGCAGTTGAAGACATTGGTCGTCAAGACAATGTGCATGATGATGAAGTCCTTCCTCAGCTTGAACCCCAATCGGTATCATCGCCTGCTCTCACGAGCAGTGAACTTATTAGCATTGGTCGTCCATTGACGCCAATTTCTCAAGATGACTCATGGGTTGAGCAGCAACAACAAGACACCCCTCTGCAAGACGAGACACCACGTGCTCCACCACCTCAAGTCACCACTCCGGTGCTTGACGATGACAACTACATGGAATAGACCACTCCCTCTCCAAAGGCGCCGCCAGCATTCCGCAGGCTTCGCAAAGGCCTCAGGTCTCCATGTCAAGCATTCTAGAAGAGGATGTGCAACACTACAGCTCAGTAGCATGTCAAGTGTTCCCTGAAGCCACCACTTCTGCGCCTGCCTCTGAGTCTGAAGCCAAATCTGCTGAAGACATTCCGGCTGCATCAACCAATAAAAGAAAAGAAGAAGAGAAAGGAGAAGAAAGAGAAGCCACACCCCCTGCCAGTGATCCAGTCATTCTTGAGGAGAATGTGATCGTGCCCGACCCTCCTGTCATTGAACAGATGGAGGTTGAAAACACTGAGGCTGCCACAAACAACACTACTGAAGCCAATGACTCTGTCATGGCTGAAGACAATGCGAAGCCCGAAGACAATGCTGCCACTGACACCACTGTGCCACCAATCATCTCCAATGATGTTGTTCCTCCCCCAAGGCCTCATACCATGGAACATGCATTCAATCATGGTGGTGATCTTGTCACAGTCAAATGGCCAATCATGGTTCCACCCACTGCTCCCGGGCCGCAATATGATTATCATGTGGAGCAGAGGCCTCAGGTTCAGAAGCCAAAGCCTAGACTGCCAAGACTTACAAGTGCTGCAACAACACAGGGCTCTTTCAGCGTGCTCAGCTTCAGAGAGCACAATACATTCTTTGACAACGCCAAGAACCCTTACACGAAGCCCAAGATCTCCCCTGGCAGGTTTTGGAGCCATCAGTAGCGAAGCTATTACTCATGCATATTTACAACCAGGACCGGATTTTTTCACATAAGCGTCTGGATTGTGATGCTATGGCTGGGCTGCCATGCCTTGAGGAAGCCCTTGACTACTTTAGGGACGTTGGGCTTCTGCCTTTTGTGACTGACAAGGAACACTGGAACGAAGAGCTTCCGCTGCAGTTCTATGCTACACTACACATTCGAGGCTACAACAGGGATCCGAAGACTTGGATCCTTGAGTGGATGACAGGAGAGATTCATCACGAAGCCAAAGCTCGGGATGTCATCAAGCTTACTTCCCTACCCACACCAGGTGACTTGTACGAACCTGGTTGTCAGCTTCATCAGAACGAGCTGCAAAGCATTTTCCAGACGCTAGAGCCCAACATGAGCCTAATGCTGAGCATGATGAAGCCATTGCCCCAAGGCGCAGAATACCCAAAGGAATTCTTTGTGAAGGACCTTGAGTACTTGCCACGAACAGTGTACCATATTCTGAGGCATACTCTCTGGCCTATCAAAGGAAATTCTTCTGAAGCTAAACTTGAAGGCGACATGAAGACTTTGGTATTCTATATCATCAATGGCATCAGATTCAACACTCAGGATTTCTTCATCCGAGAACTTGCTGCTTCTGGAATTGATCTGTTTGGCCTGAAATTTTATGCTCCATGGGTGATGCACTTGATTAAGCTTCATTCAACCATTGACTATCAGCCTTCAGCGCGCAACCATATTGTCTTTCTGCCTGATGTTGATATGTCCATTGAAGCCATCTACCCCGAGCCAGCAAAGAAGCCACTCCACCTTCAGAATGCAGAAATCCAAAGCTTCACACAGCCTATTGAAGGGATTCATGTGCCAAATGCGGCAACCCCTGCTTATCCACTGGCTGGAAACTTGCGAGTGCCACACCATGCAAACACTAAAGCCACTGCTAGCACAATTGCTCAAAGGCCTCAGAAGCGTTCTCGTGTCCTCAACGATCGTGAGCTTCTGGTGTCTTTACATCAAAAGCAGGATAGGCATCATGACTAGCTGAAGCATCAGATGCAGAGTCTCTTGGTGGATGTTAATGGCATTCACAACTTGGCACCAATAACTCATTTTTTGCACATGAAGCCTGTCGGCGGTCCTGGAAGATCCTCACATTGCTCTGCCCTGAAGAAGATCTTCGCAAAGATGGCTTCACAGAGAGCTTCAAGTTTGACTCCAGGCCTCCACAAACTGCAAGCTGGCGTCGCACACCCTCTATTGAAGATTCTGAACATTCATCTTCGGCTGCAACTATTGTTGCGAGAGTCGTCGATGAAGAAGATGACGCCACTTCACCAACCTTGGCTGCACCGCACCACGATTCTGCATCAGGCCCGTCTGCACCACCAAACTCCAATGTCGTCCCTGCTCCATCTTCTTCCTTGGTCTTCAAATCCGTCAGCAGAGAAATGGCATCTTCATATCACAAGAAAAATCCCTCAAAGATTGCCTGAAGAAGTTTGGAATGCAAGACTGCAAAGGGTAAACGACGCCAATGCCAACCAAAGGCCAATTGGGCCCCGACGACAATGGTAAACAGTTCGGTCAAAAGGTATACCACTCCATGATTGGTTCTACTCTACTTATGTGCATCTAGGCCTGATATAATGCTTAGCATTTGCATGTGTGCCCGATTCCAAGCGGCACCAAAGGAATCGCATCACTTAGCTGTGAAGCGGATTCTTAGATATTTGGCTTACACCCCAACACTAGGATTATCATATCCCAAGGGCTCAGAGTTTGATCTAGTTGGATTCTCAGATGCTGATTATGCTGGTGACAAGGTTGATCGCAAGTCCACATCAGGCACATGTCCCGTTCTTGGACGATCTCTTGTCTGTTGGTCTTCAAAGAAGCAGAACTGTGTATCAGTCTCCAGTGCTGAATCCGAATACATTGCTGGTGGATCTTGCTGTGCTCAGCTTTTATGGATGAAGAAAACTCTCAAGGACTATGGCATCCACCTGAAGCATGTGCCACTCTACTGCGACAATGAAAGCGCCATCAAGGTTGCCAACAATCCAGTTCAGCACTCGAAGACAAAGCACATTCAGATCCGCCATCACTTTCTCAGAGATCATGTCATGAAGGAAGACATTGATATCATTCACGTCAACACTAAAGAGCAATTGGCAGATATCTTCACAAAGCCCTTGGATGAGAAAAGGTTTTGCAAGTTGCGGTGTGAGCTAAATATCTTAGAATCCTCGAATGTCCTGTGAATGGACAGACATTCTAACGCTTGTGCATGTTGATGACTTACATGTGCAACACACGAAGTAACGTATATCTCAATCTATGAAGACATACACTCTAAGTGTGAATACATTAACGTGGAATTTGACTTCGAAGCGCCACGATAATTGTGCGCCGTGTCTGAGTCTAATACTTCCTATACGGTGGGTAATACCACCACCAAACTTTTCTGAAGATTTTCATTTGGCGTCATGACTGCATAATCTTCACATTTGGTTTGTCTTCAACATTGATTTGTCCTCAAAGTTTATCTTCGCAATGTTGATTTGGTCTTTTTTGATATATATATATATATATATATATATATATATATATATGTGTGTGTGTGTGTGTGTGTGTGTGTGTGTGTGTGTGTGTGTGTGTTGTCCTCTACAGCATTGACTTATAGCTATGTCTTCAAACTTGCCATTTTCTGAACTAAGTGAATGTGATCGGACGCTAACCCCTTCTGTGCTTCTTCCTCAATTCTGTCTATCTAGTCATATGCATTCTGTTGAAACGTGTCAAATGTCTTCACTGCATCCTTGTCAGTTGAAGATAAAGAGACACACATTTAAACCTGCTTTCAATGCTATATCTCTTTTTCCTGAATACCGGAGAAGCTGGAATGACCACCCGACAAACCAGGTGTGCGTGGGAACATGGAACAACTTTCAGTGAGTTGCATGCATGCCACGTGTCCATCAGATGTGAACCGCCAGGGGCACCTGCGTAATTGCGCTGTGCAGCCCTTTACCTTATAAATACTCATCCAGCGCGGTCATTATCTCCTCTTCCACCTCGCCAACTCGCACAAACCCTAGCGCCACCGCTAGCTCGCGTTGCCGCCGGAGACAAAGCGCTTAGCTGCGGCGAGCTCTTCGACGCCGTCCTCACGCCGGCCGCGGACCTCGTCTTCTCCGCCGCCGCCATAGGCGTCTTCCGCCGCCAAGTTAGGGCGCGGGAGATTGGACTTCTCGGCATCCGTTCCGCCTCGTCTAGCAGTTCGTCCGTAGTAAATAAATCTCACTTTCTACAGCTTTTTCGATCTGTCAAATCCATCCACTTCAACCAAAAGTGGTTTCTACACTTTCAAATCTGGATCTTTCTTTTTCTGAATCTCATATTCTGCAAAGCATGTTCACTTATGCTTCATAACTAGTTAGATTCCTCACTTTTACTTATTCATGGATTCGTACAAATTTGGAACCAACTCACTTTAAATAAGTGAATGTCTTCGCACTATGAGGTCAATGTCTTCAAACTAATTTATCTTCAAAATCTTCTGAGAATGCATATGACCTCTTTCCCTTCCCTCGCATCTCTAATGCTGTCACATGTACATGTCCATGGGAGAATCCCTAGGTTCTCATAGTCTGCATCCATTTGCAGAATTCTTACAGCATCATATTGACTCTCCTAAAGCCAGTTCTTGTTTGACAAGTAGATGAAAGCCTTTCACTGTTTTGAAGCCTCTCTGTCTAAATATTATGGCAACTGAAAAATCTGCAAGGAAGGGTGGCAGGCAGCACCGTGGAAACACTGCTCTGGATCTACCTCTCGATCTGTTTGAACTGTACAAGACAGATCCTGAGGAGAATTACAATCAGCGCAAGACCAGAATTCAGTGGATCCGAAGATATTGGGCTGAACAGTGGTTCAAGTACAATTTCGTCACTCCTGAATATGCTGAGAAGAATACTATCAAGCGCCCGTGGGGCGGTATTCTTTACAAGAATCTGCAACCCAAGTACAAGCCTGAAGCTATTGCCCAAGGCTTCTATCCTTGCAGGGTCAGAGGACCTGAGCCAGAAAATGCCGACCCATCGTCTCTTCTATGGTGTCGTGACAACAATCTCTTCAAGCGCAACTTTCAGTTTGCAAAGGAGTCAGCTGCAAAGAACAGGAAGGATCTCGGACTCAACTTCAACCCTAGTCTGTCTGCTCCAAGACAGGATGGCACACGTGAAGCCAATCCCAATGTCATCATCCCCTTCAATAGTTTCGATGGGCTCCTCTCTCATATTGCTGCTCAGAGGGCCACCGTGGAACAATCTACTGAGGATGCAGACTCTGAAGATGCACCTGCACCACCGAAGCAGAAGAAGAAGTCAAAAGCTTCAAAGCCCTCTGTTGCACCAAAAGCTTCGACTGTGAAGCCATTGAAGGCTACACCTCCTGAACCCAGTGTGCAGTCTGAAGACTTGTCTCGTGTCTCCAAGAAGACCAAGAAGCCCAAGAAGATTTCAGGGCATGACCTGACTCCTGCTGCCGTTCTGTGCAACGAGGAAAACACCATCGATCTATCCAGTGATGAAGCTCTAGAGATGTTGATCAAGAGCAAGCAAGAGGCTGAGATCTTTAGTGATCTGCTTCTCTTTGATGTTGATATTCTGAACAACTTCATCGATGAATGGTTTGAGAACCAAAGCATCAGCATTGATGACCTACAGCTGCCAGTGGACATCAGCGTCACCTTTCATGGAGCCAATGCAAATGAACTTGCACTGGCTCAGAGAATTGTTGAGCTCAAGAACAAGATTGATTATGAGAAAACACATTTCAAGAAGAACGTTGAAAAGCTCAGTGTTGCTGATGTTCAAATCTTCAAAAAGATGTTGCATGATCTCAAGGCAGAATTCCACAAGAAGCGTGAAGAAGCCAAAGGCTCACGCGAGCGCATGAAGTACTATGCTCAGAAGTGTGTGCAAGCGCACAATGAAGCTGAAAAGAGAAAGGCTCTTGGGCGTCCTGGCATCGACCCCAAGATGGCTGCCAAGAAAAAGAAGAAGTCTACTGAAGCCATACCCGAAGCTCAACGACAGGAATAACCAAGCATTGTCTTCCCTGCCAGCATGACTGGCTCGAAGCCAAAGGTCCCCTCAGCAGCTTCCGAGCTGAAAAAGACAAGGCAAGCCGAAGCCGAAGCCAGGAAGAGCAAGCTCAAGGACACCTCTGATGGTGCTTCCTCCAAAAAGAAGTTGAAGACAAGGGCTTCAAAGTCTTTAAAGAAAGAGCGTGTTGTTGCCTCAGAGCCCCTCAATGTTGAACCAATCTCTGTTGGTCACGCTGCCTCTACCAACCAAGAGCGTCGCCTGGTGATTCATGAGCCTGCTTCCACAGAGGCTCCTGAAAGTGAAGAGATTCTAGCTGTTGACCCCAATGCAGTTGAATACATTGGTCGTGAAGACAATGTACATGATGATGAAGTCCTTCCTCGGCTGGAACCCCAGTCGGTATCATTGCCTGCTCTCACGAGCAGTGAACTTATTAGCATTGGTCGTCCATTGACGCTAATTGCTCAAGATGACTCATGGGTTGAGCAGCAACAACAAGACACCCCTTTGCAAGACGAGACACCACGTACTCCGCCACCTCAAGTCACCACTCCGGTGCTTGATGATGACAACTACATGGAACAGACCACTCCCTCTCCAAAGGCGTCGCCGGCATTCCGCAGGCTTCGCAAAGGCCTCAGTCCTCAGGTCTCCATGTCAAGCATTCCAGAAGAGGATGTGCAACACCACAGCTCAGTAGCACGTCAAGTGTTCCCTGAAGCCACCCCTTCTGCAGCTGCCTCTGAGTCTGAAGCCAAATGCGCTGAAGACATTCCGGCTGCCTCAGTCGATGAAAGAAAAGAAGAAGAGAAAGGAGAAGAAAGAGAAGCCACACCCCCTGCCAGTGATCCAATCATTCTTGAAGAGAATGTGATCATGCCGGACCCTCCTGTCATTGAACAGATGGAGGTTGAAAACCCTAAGGTTGCCACAAACAACACTACTGAAGCCAATGACTCTGTCATGGCTGAAGAGATTGTGGAGCCCGAAGACAATGTTGCCACTGACACCACTGTGCCACCAATCATCTCCAATGATGATGTTCCTCCCCTAAGGCCTCATACCATGGAACATGCATTCAATCATGGTGGTGAGCTTGTCACAGTCAAATGGCCAATCATGGTTCCACCCACAGCTCCCGGGCCGCAATATGATTATCATGTGGAGCAGAGGCCTCAGGTTCAGAAGCCAAAGCCTAGACTGCCAAGACTTCCAAGTGTTGCAACAACACAGGGCTCTTTCAGCATGCTCAACTTTAGAGAGCACAATACATTCTTTGACAGCGCCAAGAACCCTTACCCGAAGCCCAAGATCTCCTCTGACAGGTTTTGGAGTCATCAGCAGCGAAGCTATTACTCATGCATCTTATACAACCAGGACCGGATTTTTCCACATAAGTGTCTGTATTGTGATGCTATGGCTGGGCTACCATGCCTTGAGGAAGCCCTTGACTGCTTTAGGGACGTTGAAGCCTTTTGTGACTGACAAGGAACATTGGAACGAAGAGCTTCTGCTGCAGTTCTATGCTACACTACACATTCGAGCCTACAACAGGGATCCGAAGACTTGGATCCTTGAGTGGATGACAGGAGATATTCATCACGAAGCCAAGCTCGGGATGTCATCGAGCTTACTTTCCTGCCCACTGCAGGTGAGTTGTACGAACCTGGTTGTCAGCTTCATCAGAACGAGCTGCAAAGCATTTTCCAGAAGCCAGAGCCCAACATGAGACAAATGCTGAGCATGATGAAGCCATTGCCCCAAGCCGCCGAATACCCAAAGGAATTCTTTGTGAAGGACCTTGAGTACTTGCCACGAACAGTGTACCATATTCTGAGGCGTACTCTCTGGCCTATCAAAGGAAATTCTTCTGAAGCTAAACTTGAAGGCGCCATGGAGACTTTGGTATTCTATATCACCAATGGCATCAGATTCACCATCGTCCGACAACTTGCTGCTTTTGGAATTGATCTGTTTGGCCTGAAATTTTATGCTCCATGGGTGATGCGCTTGATTAAGCTTCATTCAACCATTGACTATCAGCCTTCAGCGCGCAACCATATTGTCTTTCTGCCTGATGTTGATATGTCCATTGAAGCCATCTACCCCGAGCCAGCAAAGAAGCCACTCCACCTTCAGAATGCAGAATTCCAAAGCTTCACGCAGCCTATTGAAGGGATTCATGTGCCAAATGCTGCAACCCCTGCTTATCCTCTGGCTGGAAACTTGCGAGTGCCACACCGTGCAAACACTGAAGCCACTGCTAGCACAATTGCTCAAAGGCCTCAGAAGCGTTCTCGTGTCCTGAACGACTGTGAGCTTCTGGTGTCTTTACATCAAAAGCAGGATAGGCATCATGACTGGCTGAAGGGTCAGATGCATAGTCTCTTGGTGGATGTTAATCGCATTTGCAACTTGGCCACCAAAAACTCATTTATTGCACATGAAGCCTGTCGGCGGTCCTGGAAGAGCCTCACATTGCTCTGCCCTGAAGAAAATCTTTGCGAAGATGGCTTCACAGAGAGCTTCAAGTTTTACTCCAGGCCTCCACAAACTGCAAGCTGGCGTCGCACACCCTCTATTGAAGATTCTGAACATTCGTCTTCGGCTGCAACTGTTGTTGCGAGAGTCGTCGATGAAGAAGACGACGCCACTTCACCAAGCTTGGCTGCACCGCACCACGATTCTGCGTCAGGCTCGTCTGCACCACCAAACTCCAATGTCGACCCTGCTCCATCTTCTACTCCAACTGGGAATGAGTAGATCCTCTATGTCTTCAAACCTTTTTGGTCATTACTGACGAAAGGGGGAGAAGCATATGAGGTTGATAGTCTTCAAGCGGGTCCATATGGGTGGTTGCATTATTTTTGCTAAGTTCTTACAACTCTCGTTTTGAAACTATTTGGCTTTTGAGTTGTAACACTTAAACTTGATGGTCGTCTGCTACTTTTGCTGCTACTTTGTGACGCGATGATAAATTCCGCATGAAGTCATTCCGCAGACGCCCATTTCTCATTATGCATGTCATTATCTTCGTTATTCTTATATATATATGCATGAAGAATTGTCTTCGTATGTTGAAGAGGATCTCCAAAAAGTAAAACCTGCCATGTGCATTTGCATTCAAAAGCAAACTACTTATATGCACATCTTCAGGGAGAGCCTCCTGCAACATACGAAGATAATGTCTTAATCCTTAACTTTCACATACTTTTATCCCCGTTGAAAACTTCAACCAGTTTGTCACCAATCACCAAAAAGGGGGAGATTGTAAGTGCATCTAGTGCCACCCCTAGTTGGTTTTGGAGTATTGATGACAAACTTGGTTGAGGGACTAAGGTGTTTGTGAGAATTGCAGGATAACACAGATAGTAGCCCCTTATTGATTCGGCTTACCTACCAGAGATGACCCCTAAAAATGTGTGAAGACATTGAAGACAATGGTGGTTCGTGAAGACATTCACAATGAAGATTATGACATGTGAAGACATTCACTTGAAGACTATGGAGTGCGAAGACATAGTTGTTTTGTAGTTTCCTTTTCTTCTTTGTTGAGTCATAGGAACCACCGTACTGTTAAGTGGGGTCCAAGTGAACAAAGTCAGAGTGACTGGTGTGATGCTCAACCAAAATCCTATGTCTTTGAGCGAAGACAATGAGAGCAAATGTTATCCAGAGCTAGATGAGTTAGCTTTGCTTGTAGCCCAAGTAAAGTTGCCGCGTGTGTTTGAAATCCGACCGTTGGACACGTGTCGGTTCCTTAGTGACCCAGGGTCATTTCAGACATATCAGGTCGGGTTGCCTCCTGGCTATAAATAGCCCACCCCCTACACCATAAATAGGTGGCTGCTCAGAGTTAGTGCACGGCTTTTGTCGTTTGAGAGCAACCCACCTCCGAATCATTTGAGAGAGAGAGAGAGAGATCCTTGCGAGGGCAAAGCCCAAAACACCCAGAGCCAAAGAGTGTTTGGCATCACTGAAGTCTTTCTGTCTGCATGACCTGAAGACTTGTTACACTTGAGGACTGTGAATCCTCCAGCCGGTTAGGCGTCGCGTTCTGAGCATCCAAGAGTCATTGTGGATCGCCGGTGAACGAAGTCTGTGAAGGTTTGGAAGTCTACCTTGAAGACTTACCAGAGTGATTCGACGAGGACTGGGTGTCCTTAGCTCAAGGGGAATAAGGTGAAGACGCGGTCTTCTGAGTTAAATCTCAGCCTCCCTAACCAGACGTACAGTTGTCACAGCAACTGGAACTGGTCTACCAAATCCCTGTCTTCACCAAGCAACTGGTTCCATCTCCCACTTCCCTTTACATTTCAGTTTGTCTTCATGAAGTCATTGCTTGCTTGTCTGATTTGATTGACTTCACTGTGTGAAGACTGTTTACTGTTTGGCTTCATTCTGCCTTCCATCCTGATCTTTGGCTTCATTCTGCCTTCCATCCTGATCCATACTACCTAGCTGCTGATAGCCTTCGTACTTTCACTACTTTGCTTACTTGACTTTGGTTTGTCTAGTGTAGTCTATCTTCCACTGCATATCAATAGGTTCATTTCTACTGTTTGTCTTCAAAGACCTCGTGTTTTGAAGACTTTCATAAAAATCGCCTATTCACCCCCCCCCCCTCCTCTAGTCGATAACTAGCACTTTCAGAACTACTCTTTTCTATATTATGCGGTAAGTACTTTATATTTAATTTGCGGCTTTGCTACTACAAAGAAGGTAAAGTTTATCTCTACCAATTTGTTCATTTTGATGTGAAATTCTGAAATCCTGTGGTAAAGTTAGTACAAAGTTGAGACCATTATTTTTGGACGGCGGGAGTATTATGTAATGTTTGTTGAAGCTAAGTAGGATTTAGGATTATTGGTTATTCCATGATGACATTCTGAACTACCAATCTCTTGCTTTTTCTGTTATTGTGTAGAGCAATGTTATCCATTAATATCCGGTGAACAAGTTTCTTCTTTTAACCATGCTCACAAATTCACAATGCTGATTGATGAACTCTATGCTCAATCAATACTAACCGGTTACTTGAAAAATTATATGCTCGGTTCAATTAGTTTCGTATACTTTATGTGCAAAATTTTGTATCTGTCTGAATTAACATTCAACTTATTCTGTAAGCTATTGAAAATTTTCTGATCCAAGTAATGTTCTTGTGAACATTGCATGTCCCTACCATTTTAAGAAAAAGATGGTAGCAAGTAATTCCTGGCAGAACTGAATTTCATCATTCATTTAGTAATTATTATCCTTCCAAAATTTTCTTCTTGGCCTTAACATGCTTCAGGTTTCAATATTGTTCCAAGCTCCAGTTACCCTTCGCGTTGTTCTCATGTTGATTCTGCGGACTTTCTAAATATAATTTTTTGTCTTATGATTCTTACCTGTAAACACTTTTTTGTGGATTTATGTTCTCGCATAGTTTTGCATATTCTGGAGTATATTTGACTTCTTTTACATGATATACTGATCACTTAATATTTTTTTGGGAAATCATATCAATGCAAATTGGTATTCAAAGAATAACTAGCATATAAGATTTCTGAAATATTTCGTGGTCATGCATCACGCCCATGCCAGGAAGAAGAAATTCTCACTCTCTTCTTTTTCGAAATCTTCTTTACAGAACTCCTTTTGAACTCTTCTTTTTAAATCGGACTGGGAAGTATGCTTGCCAACATGATTTCTATAGTTGAAATCGGTCTCGGCTAGCTGTCTGGGCCTGTGAAGTGGACAATATGACACAAGTGTCAACGAGACTTTCTTGGTTGTGTAACCAATTTATGTTGTGAGGTGGATATATCGAGTGTTTTTGGCAAATATGTATTATTGATCCCCTTGCAGTTCATCTATTGAAATATTTTCATAAATCATGTACCGCTCAATGGGTGGAATATAAACTATTGTGCTCCTTCCTCGGATATTTCTCCCATACATTAAATATTTGCATCATTTTGTCAATCGTATGCAGATCACTGAACATACAGTTCATGGCCCATGGTGATTCAGTTTATTGGAAATAACTTGAGATAAAAGAGAACGCGCGTGTTTGCTTCTAGTCACCTTCTATACCCTAGTGTTTTGTTTCGACGGTGTCAAGAGATAGCTGACACCAAGAAATGCAAATTGTCTGAAATTTTAAAAGAAGTTACTATACATGAATTCAAAACTACTCCATATCAAACAATTTGATTCCTGCATTAATCGGAGCAAAGAACACTCTCGCACAGCACTTGTGTGTTGTAAAGTGCTACCGATTGCAACTGGTTGCCTTGTAGCCCGGGGTTGGCACGCAGTTAGCTTTTGCGCCGCCGGTTGCTCGCGGCTCGCAACTTGCAAGCATGACAAGGAAGTGAAGGTAAACGTGCGTCACTTGACATACCACCTCACAAGCCAGAACCGTATTCTGTATCCATCTTCCCGCGAACGCCATTCCTTCCCGCCAAGTCGTGCCATGCATCCACCATCACCCTACATGACCCCTGCCTCGATCACATCACATCCTCGTGGGTGCACGCAGCCTCTGTCGGCAGGCACAGCGGGGGAACCCGCGAGCGAGCTCTCCACCGGCCATCTGCCATGTCAGAGCCCGGCGCGAACGGCGCCCGTCGGCGGCAGCGCAGGAGGTGGCGCCTGTACTGGTGCTACGTGTGCCGCCGCGCGCTGCGCACGGTGTCGTCCCCGACCTCCGACGTCTTCTGCCCGCGCTGCCTCGGCCGCTTCCTCCACGAGATCGAACTCCCCGTGCCGCGCGAGCCCGTGCACGCGCCGACCGAGCGGCTCTTCCAGCCGCCGCCGTTGTTCCCGTACGAGGGCGCCCCCCGCCACTGGGTCATATACAGGGGCGAGGACGACGACGACGCGGCCGACACGCCAGGCCCACGTCTCCGCCGCGTCCCGTCCCCGCCGCCGGCCCCGGGAACGCACGGCGGCTTGGGCGGTGCCGATGCCGGTCCACCGGCAACCGGCATCGACCCGGCGGGGTTCTTCACCGGCCCCAACCTGAACGCGCTCATCGATGGTCTGACGCAGAACGACCGCCCCGGCCCGCCGCCCGCGCCGGCGTCGGCGATCGACTCGCTCCCCACGGTGCACGTCTCGCCGGAGCACATGGCGGACGGCTCGCAGTGCCCCGTGTGCAAGGATGAGTTCGAGCTCGGCGAGACCGCGCGCGAGCTGCCGTGCAAGCACGCCTACCACTCCGACTGCATCGTGCCGTGGCTCCGGCTCCACAACTCCTGCCCTGTCTGCCGGCAGGAGCTGCCAATGCCGGCCGGTGATGAATCTCCCGATGGCGCGGGCGCAGGCGACGGAGGCGAGGAGACGGTTCCGCCGTGGCAGCTGCTTGCCGGCTGGGGGCCACTGGCTTGGCTGCTAACGCTGGGGGAACCGGACGTGGGCGGCTGGGATAATGGATCTCGGCAGCGTGGGACGGAAGCCGACGCCGATGACACCGGCGGCAATGTCAGTCGTGGCGCCACGATTCTTCAGTCGTTTGTTCTCGTCGCTGCGTGCTTTTTCTTTGTCTCCTTTCTCGTTTGAGAAATGGCACATTGGAGACTGTCACGTGTGCATATCATTTATTCGGAAAAGAAAACCCAGGTTTCACGTGCACCACGCATGATCAGACAAAAAATTATGTACAGAGCTAAAGCTTCAGTGATTCAATTTCATGAACATGCTCCCATCGGTGCATATCATTATTCGGAACAGAAAACCCAAGGGGAGAAAGTAATCCATCTCCGATGCGAGCACTTACGGGCCTTAAATCGCACGCATACGTCGGACCCAATTGTCTGAACGTTGTAAGCCATTCAACTAGGTCATGTATTTGTCTGCAAACCAGCCCGCGTGTCCTTTTTTTCGCAAACCGGAAGTAAATCAAAGGCTTTGCGGGAGCCCGGACATCCGCCACGTAGGGCCCGAACACCTCCCGCCCACCTACAATGTAGGCGGAGCCCACATTTTGACTGGTATGCATTGTCTCCGCGTCAAAACCCTTCCATTCTCCACCCTCTCCTTTCCGATCGTCGCCGCACTCCACCCCAATTCTCGTCCTTTTCGCTCCCGCCACCGCATGGACCCGCACAAAGAGTTGCACGCAGGTGGAGGACCCAGAGAAGGTGGTCGCTCGGAAGATAACTCGGCGACATGACAAGCCCGCTGCCTCAAAAAGAAGGCAAAGGATGAGGCGGCCGCAAAAAGAAGGGTGACGGAGCTGGCGGGCGGGGTCGGGGTGTAGTTGCCAGGTGGGGCAGGGACGTGTGGCGCCGCCGCTGTACATGCACACGCCACACTGGCCGGAGCAATATCAGCCGCCCTACTTCTACGCCACTGAGCAGTTTGGGCGACAATAGCAGTCTCCAGCCTTCGCCGTAGGGTAGTGCAATATTGTGTCAACGCCAGCGTGGACCCGCTCCATTTTGTCGACTCGCCATCGCCTCAGCTTGTTCGATCACGGACATCTGGCGTGGATCAGCTCGGTGTCCGCTCTCTGTTCACCGGTAAGTCTCAACCGGGCGAGCCGTCGTGTGACATTGCGAAAATGCGGATGATGGAGATGATCCACGACGGATGTTGCTACGAGGATGGACAAGTGGATGATTCGGAGCCAGGGGTGCATGCCCAGCAGCCGGGTATGTACATCAAACTTGGCACGCGGCCGGGTACGTACACCCAACAACCGGACTCGCACACCGTGTAGCTATAGAAGGACAGCGATGATGACCTTGATTCGGTGGAATGGCCGACCGATCTAAAGAAGAGGGGTAGAGAAGACAGTTCCAAGATGAGGGAGGATAAACTGTTGTGTGATGCATGGTTGGCCACTAGCATCGATTCGATCCATGGCACGAAGAACATTTATTTTCAAGAACAAGCAACAACATGTTGCTTGTCATTTCCATTAAGAAGGGAAGAGTTTCAATACGGGAAAATTTTGTTTCTGCCACTCTAGAATTTGCCAAAAAATATTATGCCACTCTAGATTTTGACATCCCACTTTTGTCACTCTTCGCTTTTAACAGTTATCACAATTGCCATTCTGTGGCAAAAGCAAATTTTTTTTCATTTTTGCCACTCTACATTTTGTCAATTTTCTTATGCCACTCTACATTTTGACATTTCACTTTTGTCACTCTTAGCTTTTGACAATTATCACAATTGTCATTCCGTGGCAAAAGCAAAATAATTTTATTTTATTTTTGCCACTCTTAGCTTTTGACAATGTATTACAATTGCCACTCTGAAAATTTTGCTTTTGTCACAGTATGACAATTGTGATAATTGTCAAAAACTAAGAGTGAGAAAAGTGAAATGTCAAAATATAGAGTGGCATAAGGAAAATTGGCAAAATCTAGAGTGGCAAAAACAAAATTTTTCCTTTAATTACAAGGATTTTGTGGGCAACAACAAGCTCTTGAGCCCAACCGAAACCACACCCACATCCACAACACAATACATCTACTCCTCACACAGGCCTGCCTTTAGTCTCCATGCCTTCTGCTATAGGTGTAGTTCCTCAACAGCCAGATTTACCACTGTTGGATGGAGGAAGACTTGTTGTCGAACACGCTTGTGTTGCATTTGAACCATAGTTTACGAAGACCCACGACCAAAATTGTTGCTAGATCTTTCAGCTCCACATGCTCTCTTAGCCCTTCCATAGCACACCACCAGTCCGGACCCTCGCATTCGAATCAGGAGTCAGCCTTTGCAGGCCAACATTCATTATGGGTTCCATGAGCATAAGAATTTCGAACCCTACCGCAACGAACTCATCCATGATCATGGGACAAAGCTTCTCAACCATTGATGATGCATCATCCAAAAGGTTCATGAGCAAGTATTGCGACCATTTAAAACAACTCATCAGTCGGTGGCCAAGTGGTGCGTAAATCACCGAGCAAGTAAGTTGGTCTATGTGTTCTTCATTTGGCCGGATATGCAGCTTGTTGACTGTATATGCTCTATGTCTTTTGGTCGGATATTCAACTTGTTGACTGGCTATGCTCCATGTGTGGATCATTTGGTCGGAGATGCACAATCTTGACATTATCCTTTTTATAGCCATCCAGTGCGTGCAACTTATTCTTGAAGGTGGAGAAGAAGAGCTTCGTCCTTATGCATTGTTGACTAAAGTTGAATGGGTAATCCAAGTGGCAAAATGGCATTGCCAATTCCATCAAGACCGTTGGCATCGGCAATGAGGAAAAAGCGGGTGATACAACTGACCCAACAAAAGAGCCGCCCAGGAAAGTTCAAAAAGTGTTCCACGGAAAGAAGTGTGAGGAGGAGGAGATGAAGCGAGAAGGGGCGGCAGCCAAGATGATGGAGTGGTTCAACGCATTTTGAAGGAGTCATATGTCAAGCGCTATGATGTGAAGTAGGAAAAGAAGGCAGAGTGATTTACGCTCTTGACGGCGGCTACTAAGAAGAAAATCAACATCTTGGCGAAGAAGACTGAAAAAATATTCATACATTTCAGAAAAATGTTCGTAAATTTGAAATAAAGTTTGCGAATTTTAGAAACTAGTCACAAACAAAACTTTTTGTTGAAATTTAAATATATGTGCGAATTTAACACCCATCCGAACGGGCCCCAACAACCCCACAGCCCTGACACACCAAAAGGTTTCAAATCCAGAGAACATAACATCTCCTGCACAAACTGTAGGAAAACAAATCCTTTATTATTGCTGAAGCAACCAACCGGAATCGTGGCCCATTCCGCACCGATCTCGTGTATTGTCGGAATGGTGGATCCAAGATTTATAGAGCGTGTATTACTTCAAAGACAAAATAAAAAAATTGACAGCCTAAACCTTAGTTTTTGCATGTATAATTAATTGCATACTAATCGTATAATTTCTAATGGTATTTTTTTGCGATGAATTTCCAAAGGTATCTTCCACCTCTCTTTTTTGATTTGACATGGAAAACATCTCGCATCCTTTATTTGACTCTTTTTCTTTGTTTATATGGGACATTATCCCAAATGACATATGAACAAGTGTGGAAGTTATAACTGTAAATAAACCACGATCGAATCCATGGAAGCATTGGTTTATACATTCCTTTTAGTTTCGATTTTAGGGATATTTTTTTTTGCTATCTTCTTCCAGAACCACCTAAAGTTCCACCAAATCCAACTACTCCCCCGTTCTTAAATATAAGTCATTTTAGAGATTCCAATATGGACTACATACGAAGTAAATTGAGTGAACCTACACTCTAAAATACGTTTATATACATTCGTATGTAGTCCGTATTGAAATTTCTAAAAAATAATTATATTTAGAAATGAAGGGAGCAAAAGAATAAAATAATTTTACTTTTTACTTAAATTAGTTTTTGTGTTCTTCGAATGGATCTCTTAATTTTTGAGAGGGTTGCTCAAACGCAGTATATAAGGCATACCCAGTAAAGCTTACAAGTTAACCAGATATGGAGATGGCGAGTAAAGTTGTTCTTTCCATTTTTATAGAATTTCAAGATTACAATGTATCTACGAAACAACAACAACGAAATAGTATACAAAGTCAACACCAATGATTAAATCGAATATAACTCATATTCCGGAAATCCAATTCGGCCCATCAAAAATATTTTTTGTAAATGTCAAAAAAGATTGAAAAAAATAGATGTGTTCATTGTCACTTCAAAATGCTACCTGCAAATTGTTAGAAGGAAAGCTTAAGTATACTCTGAAAAAAAAAACAAATCAAACGACAAATGTTACATTTATTTTTGTTTTTTTCACCGACTAAGGACCGTCATTTCGTATCGCATAAAAATTATCAAGCACGCTTGTTACATTAATAAGAACATCTATGAAAAAGAATTTTTAAATTTTATTCGCTATTTATTTTAAATTTACTATTCGCTTGGGAGCATGTGCACCCCAGAGCCAAAACGGCCCATTACAGTTTATTACAACAACACCAACAAATTACAGTTTATAACAACAACACCAACAAAGTTTCTCAACTTTGGCACAAAAGCAAACGACGGAAGACCGAAGACAAGAACTAAGCTGCCAAGCGAAGAATCCGACGTCTATCCTCCAACCACCCTTAAGTCCGTCGGCGAGCAATCAACTCCTCCATCAGCCGCCCAACATCGCCGTACGACGACCCGGCGTTGCCCACTGCCCTCCTAGCTTTGACACCGAGCTCCCTGGCCTTGCTCCGTATCGCCTCGCCCTCCTCGCCGTCGCCCATCACAGTCCCGATGGATTCAGTGACCACCTCGGCGCGGACCACGCCATGATGGGTCTCCATGAACGACGCGTAGTCGCAGGCGCCGACGCTGGCCCCGACCTGGAGCACCTCCACGACGAGCTTCTCGTTGAAGAACTGGTCGCCGAAGCGCGGCCACGTGACCATCGGCACGCCGGCGCTCACGGCCTCCAGCGTCGAGTTCCAGCCGCAGTGCGTCAAGAAGGCGCCGAGGGCCGGGTGGCTCAGGATGAGCGTTTGCGGCGCCCAGCCGCGGATGATGAAGCCGCGCCCGCCCGGCGGCGCGGTAAGCTCGGCGAAGCCTTCGGGCATCCACTCCGGTTGCGCATCGGTGTCGGCGTCTGCTCCTGCGCCTGCGTGGCTGATGACCCACACGAAGTTCTTCCCTGAGAGGTCGAGGCCGCGGGCGAGCTCGCGCAGCTCGGCCGGCGAGAAACTGGACAGCGTGCCGAAGGAGACGTACACCACCGAGCCGGCCGGTTTCGTGTCGAGCCACCGCAGGCAGCCGGCGCCGTCGGACGAGAGCTCGCTGGTGGCGCCTTTGGTCGCGCCCATATCTCCGCCTGCTGGTGCGACCGGCCCGACGAGCCATACGCGGCGGCCGAGCGCCGTGCGGTAGTGCTCGACGTAGTCCGGCTCCAGCTCGTGGAAGCTGTTGAACACCTCGCCGTAGCTCCTCTGGTCCTCGGCGTTCACGCGCTGGAAGAAGGCGAAACTCTCCGGCCTCTTGGAGGGGTCCACCATCTGGCTCCGTAACATGTCGACGCGGTGCGGCAGCCCCGGCAGGGAGACGACGGCGTCGGGGCAAGACGCCAGCGGGTTGTTGCGCAGCATGCTGTCGGTGCAGGCCCGCGCGAACATGCTGGTGCCGAGGAACGCCAGCCGCGGGACGCCGTGCTCCGCGGCAGCGTCGACGGACCACTGGAAGTGGCTGTCGGCGACGACGGCGTCAGGGCATTCGCCGGCAAAGAACTGCTCGAAGGGCTCGCGGAACTGCTGGATCGCGTGAAAGAACTTGTCGCGGTCGGCGTCGCCGCTAAGGCCCGTGGCGTTCTCGACGCCCGGCGGGAGCCCAACGTCAGGGAAGGGCACGACGGAGATCTCGATCGCCGACGGGGGCGGGGAATCCGGAGTTCCACGGCGAGCGTCGTTGGCACGGTCGACGGCCGGGCGGATGGTGGCAGCGTTGACCGGCGTGGTGAGGATTGTGCACTTCGCGCCGCGAGTCGCGAAGAGCGCCGCCATGTCAGCGATCGGGATGAGGTGGCCGGGAGCGGGAAACGGGAAGAAGAGGATGTGCAGCGGCCGCTGCTCATCATCGCCGGCCATGGCTGCGTGCCGGCCTACAGTAACCACAGATACACAGTTAACCACCACTCTCACCTGGCTGGCCGAGTGAGTCTTCGCCACGAGTTGAAATCGTCAAGCTTGTTCTGCATGTTGAGGTGCGAAATGACACCATTATAGCAAGAGAAACCGTGGCCAGCAAGTAGCAATTAATTTAGTATAGTGTTAGTTTTAGCAACTAGCAATAAGTTATTGAGTTATATGGTTTATCGCTTTCTCTAGCCGACGAGGATGAGAAGGGATGAGAAGCCGGTCGGGAGGCCATTTCTGCTTTCTATATATGCGCACGACAGGGGGTAACCAACCATGGAATACTACACAGGAATGTAAAGTGTTCCCGGTGTATGCCATCATCACATGTTTTATTATTCTCCGAATGCCGTGAGTTGCAAGGTAGTTATGCATGTTGTGTTTGGTTTGGGAATTAAGTGAAATAGATTGGTGTGATTACATTCCATATTCGAATTGGCCGGTCTCGATTGGTGTTTGGTTGGAGACAATAGGTGTATTCGAATGTTACATTCCATTGTTTGATTGAAGAGACAGAATGCAATATTCTCCTCATCTCTAGATAAGATTACTCTCACATGCATATGGGTAATTATAACTTTTTGTATGTTTAACAACAAATTATATGAGTTTTCAACAATATTTAAATTGTATTTGTGCCATAAATACCTTACAAATGCCTTCACAAGAATGAATAGTTTTCAACAACATTGAATTTCACAGTGACTTATAATCAACATATGACCTACTAACCCGTTGTCTATATAAAATTTATCGCAACAACTTCTTTGAAAATACATCACAAAGTATTAACGCCAGCAAAAAGATTCACCAATCTCAACACAGAGCACAAAGATCTAGCTCTAATCAAGCCGAGTACTAAGTATTTCAAGGAGAATGTCAAGCGAGAAAAAACCAATCGTTGATGCTTGCTACTACTGCTTGATGCCGCTGCTGCTTGCCACCCCGGCCGCTCCCTACTTGCCATGCTACTTGCCGCTCCGGCAGTTACCTAATCATTGGTGGTGCCGCCCATGTGTGTCTACCACCTGCTAGGGATAAGGTAGACTAATCTTTCAATGAGATAGTATAAATTTTGTTGGAGAAGACTTTGATGACCCAACTACACGAATACTTGATGGCGTGCCTTAGCGGCCACTAAACCAACTCTAGTATGGTTATTGACGAGGTTGGAAACGCAATCAACCAGATCACAAAGATCAATCACTGCATACAACCGAGGAACAAGTAAAAATATGAGAAATGCAATCTGAATTATAGATGTAAATTAAAGTACTTGATTAGCATAGTGAGATTCCAATGTCGCATAGTGCAGGAGGTCTCGCCTACTCTCGTGCCTATGACAAAGAGTAGCAAACACCAAAATTTAATCAAACAAAACCCAAATCCGAACTCGCTGTCCTAATGGGAGTATTTAACGGGGGACAAAGGAGGAATTCAGCCAGAACAAGGAGGGGGTGTCAAATACACCTTAAGTCAGTATCCTCTCTAAAAACATACTCTAAAAACCGCATGTAACCTTTTACTCTAAAAATACATGGGCCTAGATCGCAGCTAATGCGACGCGACACTTATAATTGACTATGGATGAAACTATAAAGTATCTGATGACCCACATCTATAGAGGATCACGACAGTCTTCGAGGGAAGTATTTCAACCAAAATTTATTGATTCGACACAAGGGGAGCTAAAGAATATTTATAAGTCTTAGCAGTTGAGTTGTCAATTCAACCACACCTGGATATATAACTTGCTTGCAACAATTTATTAGTAGTATGGTAATATGATAGCAGCAGAAACAGTGACAGTTTTACCACGAGTTAACCACCACTCTTGGCTGACTGGCTGAGTGAGTCTTTACCACAAGTAGAAATCGCCAAGCTTGTGCTGCATATTTAGGTGTAAAATGAAGCCATTATAGCAAGAGAAAATGTGGCTAGCAAGTAGCAATTAACTTAGTATAGTGTTAATTTTCGTAACTTTAGCAACTAATAGTAAGTTATTACTTTATGGTGGTAGCTAGCTTTGTTCATATGGTATATCTCTTTCTCTAGCTGACGAGGATGAGAAGCCGGACGGACTATCATTTTGGCTTTCTATATATGCACACGACACGGGGTAACCAACCATGGAGTACCACAGTGTAAAGTGTTCCCAGTGTATGCCATCATCACATGATTTATTATTCTCCGAATGTCGTGAGTTGAAAGAGAGTGATGCATATTTTCTAGGGGCCTTTTTAAGAAATAATTAACACTAGCATAAGGTGTGTTTGATTTGGGAATGAGTTAGAATAGAATATCATGATTTCATTCCATTAGAATTGGTCGGTTTCGATTTTGTTTGTTGGAGACAATAGGTGGATTGAAATAGTTACATTCCGATGTTTGGCTGAAGAGGTAGAACGCAATGGATTTGGTTCTCCTCATATCGTCATGAGATTACTCTGACATTCATATGGGTATATAACCTTTTGTATGTTTAACAACAAATTATGCGAGTTTTCAACAATATTTCAATTGTATTTGTAGCACAAATAACTTACAATTCCTTTCACAAGAATGAGTAGTTTTCAACAACATTGAATTTCACAGTGATTTATAATCAACATATAACCTGCTAACCCATTGTGTATGTAAAACAGTTCACAATGACTTACTTGAAAATAGATCACAAAGTGTTACAGCAAAATTTGTCACCAATCTCAACACAGAGCACAAAGATCTAGCTCTAATCAAGCTGAGTACTAACTATTTCAAGGAGAATGTCAAGCGAGAAAAAACCCGATCGTTGATGCTTTCTATTGCTGCTTGTTGTCGCCCCTACTTGCCACCCCGGACTCTCCCACTTGTCATGCTACTTGTCGCTCCGGTCGTTACCTGCTCGCTGGGCGTGCCTGTCACCTGCTAGGGATAAGTTGGCCTGATCTTTTGATGAGATACTATAAATTTTGTTTGAGGAGACTTTGACGACCGAACTACAGGAATACACGACGTGTGCCTTAGCGGCCACTAAACTAACTCTAGTATGGTTATTGACGGTGTTGAAAACGCAATCAACCTGATCACAAAGATTAGTCATTGCATACAACCGAGGAAGAAGAAAAATATGAGAAATTCAATCTAAATTGCGAATGTAAATTGAAGTACTTTATTAGCATAGTGGGATTCTGATGCCACATGGTGCAGGTGGTCTCGCCTACTCTCCTGTCTATGACAACGAGTAGAAAACACCAAAACTTAATGAAACAAAACTCAAATCCTAACTCCCCGCCCCTCGGGTGTTTAAGGAGGGACAAAGGGGGAATTTAGCCAGAACAAGGAGCGGGTACCAAATACAACCTTAAGTGAGTATCCTCTATAAACATACTCTAAAACTGCATGTAATCTTGTAGTTCAAAAATGCATGAGCTGGCCCAAAACTGAGGTGGCATGACACCTATAATTGACTATGAATGAAACTATAAAGTGTCTACTCGTAATTTTCGTCCATGTTCATCATATATCATCACAGTGTCGTTAAAGCCCTAAAATCATCACTTGAAGCTCCATCTTCGCTCTTTGTACGCTTGCTACCTTCTCTATTCTTGATCATACTCAAGTGAGTATCCCACTTGTCCGTGGTAGGCCCTTCATTCATAAGTAATACAAATATATCTGAGTTAGGCATCATGATCATATTCTCTAATATGTGAGTTGGCGTGTGCGAGCTCTAGTCATTGGCTCTTGTATCGTTGGAACACGAGTTGTTGTAGTCACAACATCTGTAGGTGTAACTATAGTAGGGATGGCCTCACCATCCCCCTTTCATAGATTGAAGTCGTCAGCTCATCTTCTCCCAAGTACGGTTTCAAATTTACTTAGATGCAACCAAACAAGATCTCCTAGTTCAAAAACAACACTCTTTCTACCCTTATCACCTGCAAGTTTGTGATTAACACTCATGAATGTTACGTTGTCTTTTCTCTTCTCATGCATCTTTAATATTAGTTTAGAATGATGTGTGACATCAAAACTAATCTTCTCCAAAGATGGAAGCGGCAAAAAAAATCAATGGGTACATGGGGTATAAAATCATAACCAACTTCAAATGGGCACAATTTAGTGGTAGAATGTAGCGAACGGAGTAAATATTATTCCCATACTCTTTAAGTTTTTTCTAAGACGACAGCCCCAAGCATAGTAGGTAATTTTCTATTGACTACTTCAATTGTCCACCAGTTTAGTGATGACATTAGTACTAACCAAGCATTTAGTCATCAACTTATCCCATAAAAATCTTCAAAAGTGACTAAGTGACGATGCGATCACCCCGTGGTATAGCTATGGAGGACAAAAGAGGCCCAACGACATTAGTGTAGCCCAAGCAGCAACTCAGTGTCGATCGACAATCCAGAGCGCATCACCACCTTGGGGGACAAGACATAGACTCCTCTTCGTATTAGGCTAGGAAACAAGTCTGTATATGGCATATATTAACCGACCATGGTTATTTACCAGACGTAGCATAGGACAACTCCTTGACCGACTCAAGACCTATAACCTTGCCTCAACTACGTACATATGTCCCGGCATAGACCCCCTGACGGGAACCTCATTCTAGCATGCATATGAGGCTTCAGCCTCTTTACAATCTTGCGAATGCCCCCTTGTAGACGCAAACCCTAGTTTCTCATACGAGGCTAGATCATCAATGTAGACAAGCAATAGTAGATTATTACCTCAATACAAATGCCTGAACATGGGTAAATCACCCTCGTGTGCACCATCCATATCTCGTAAGTTATGCTCGGATAGGTATTGACGGGAAAATACCAAGTCAGTTGGCGCGCCAGGTAGGGGTTGCGCGTGTCATGCATCATAGACATGTCTATAATATATATATTGCCGCATGCCATATTAATATCATAATGGCATAATTTTAGCATCATCATTTATCTTTTTTGGACTAACCTATTAATTCAGTGCGAAGTATCAGTTGTTGTTTTTGGACTTTTGAAAACCAATTTTTCTGGAGACAAAGAAACAAAGAAAAATACATCAAGAAGATTTAAGAGAAAATGTAGCCGGAGGGCACCGGACCCACCAAGGACCCCTGTGGGCCCCTCATGGTAGGTCGGCGCTGCCTAGCCACTAGTCGCATGAAGGGGGCGTGTGTGCCCGAGAGGAGGCGCCTCCACCACCTCTCGTCACCCCTGCCTTTGTATTTGCCCAAAAATGTTGAACTTTTTATCGAGGACTTTTTTCATTGATGCCACCTCTCTGTGTTCCATGGAGATCTAGTTTGGAGGCATGTTCCATTACTTGTTGGAGGGGGAATTCATCAAGGAGATCATCTACATCAACCTTGTTGACATCATGTCCATGTGGGAGTAGTCCTCCTTGGACTATAGGTTCATAACAGTAACTAGATGATAATTTCTCCCTTTTCCTTAATAAATGAATTCATGCACATTTTCTAAAATTGTGAATGTTTTTTGAAATTTGTTAATATTTATAGAATACCCGGACATTTTTCAAAAATCCATGAACATTTTTCTAATACACAAATAGTCCTGAATTTGTGGACATACTTTTATTTCGTGAGCATTTCAGGAAATTCATGAACATTTTTTTAATTCAAGAGATTTTTTTCACAAACTTTTTAAAAATTCTGCACATCTTTTTAATCCATGCACATTTAAAAAAAATGTTGAACTCATCATCATTTTTTACCATTATGAAAAATATTCAAATTTCATGAATATTTATATAATCAAAAATCTTGAATATTTGTTCAATTTTTTATTGAATATTATTTGAATTTTTTAAAAGAAAAAGGGAAAGGTGCCAAAAAAGAAAGGAAAGAGAAAAAACTACAATAAAGCAACCTGCACGCACACTAGGCTGGTCTAAAGTCGCATGGGTGGGTGCGCATTTACCGCTCTGGTGGTGGCAGCCGCAGCAAGCATCCCTGCGCGTTTGCTCGGCCTCCATCGCCCTATGTGTGGATTAGAGATCCTAAAATCGATGTCAAACCCTATTCAACGCCTTAAGTGCCAGTTACAAGTGTTTTCGCACACCTGGCGCACACCCCCGCTTGACCTTGGGCTCGACCCACTAACTCTTTTTTTTCTATTACGTCATACGTGGCGCGAGAAGCCAATCGCAATGGGGCGGCCCATCTAAGGTGGTTTGTAGCTGAGAAGCTCATCTTGGTTTTGAAAGCTTCCACACCGGTTTTGGGAAGCTTCTGAAAGCTTCCAACCATTTTTTTCTTGTTTTTTTTGTATTTTTCAAGCGGTTTTATGTGTTTTACTTTTCAGCTTTTATTTCCTTTTATATCAAATGCGCAAACTTTTTTAAAAATTATGAACTTTTTTGCAAATTAGGTAATTTTTTATTTCACATATTTTCGTAAATATAGTGAACTTATTTAAATTCATGATTTTTTAGTAATTTTTATTAACTTACTTTTAAAATTCATGAGTTTTTTTTGAATCCGCTAACATATTTTCCATATTTATGAACTTTTTAACATTCTTGATTCAAAAAAAATTCAAACTCATGAACTTTGTCATTTTCATGTTTTTTTCAGATTCACAAACTTTTCAAAACTTGTGAACTATTTTTGAGTTTTTTGAACTTTTTTGAAGAGTTTAACCGTCGACCATGCCACCCATCAACAGTTGACTCGTCAAGTGAACCATGCGAGACGCTCGCCCCTTTATCGGGCCGACCAACGAGCGGGCAACACGCGGTCACTCCTTCAACAAATAGCGGATAAGGCACCAAGTACGAGGGGCGACTATATATCACTTAGGGTATGTACAATGGTGATATCATAGGATGCCACATAGGATAAATGCTAAGGTGCAGGAGAGAGAAATCATAAGAAAATGCTTGTCTTATCTTATTTAAGAGAAGATATTTTAGCACAATATGTCTCACCATGCTTTTAGTAATAACTACTTATTAAAGATAAGGCTAAGATATAACCCCTTGTAGATATTCTTTTGTCATCACTAATTTACATGCAAAACTTAAGATACGACTCTCTTATTAACCATTGTACATGCCCTTAATGTGACGTGGAAAGAACACTCTCCTGCGGAACGCGGTGTCCATGGGCCAAGTGGTCCACAACGAGTTTGTAAAAGTTGCACTGCTTGTTTCCTTCCATACATGTAGTTACATTTTTTATTGTTGTGCTAGTTCTATGAAAATATTGATCGCGTATTAAAAAAATTCAGTTTTCTTTTTATTACCTTGAAAATGTATAAAAATGTTACTCATATATTTAAAAAATGCAAAATGTCTATGCAAAAAGCAATAATCGAATAAACAATATTTTAATAAGTCAGTTATCTCTTTAAAAAATGTGAAACATTAAAAAAATATTCCTGGTGTATATGCAAAATATAGAACATGTATTAAGAAAT
>NC_057814.1:125172753-125181158 GCF_018294505.1 Triticum aestivum | reverse complement strand
TTTGAAGAAACATAGAAAATTTGAAGAAAATGGAATAAAACGAGAAACAAACAAAAAAACTAAAGGAGAAACGTAAAATAAAAAACAGAAGAAAACATTTAAAAAGGGAAAGAACTGAGGAAAACGAAAGAGGAAACAAAAATGAAAAAAAAGGGAAAATGATGGAAAAAAATGAAAGCCAAATAGTGTAACCAATGGAAAAACGTTTTAGCGCTGAAAAAAATGCTTCAGGCGAGACCAAAGCTACACTTGCTATAAGCGAGATATAACTTTTACAAATTAGGAGCACTCGAAATCGATGGCTCACACATGTTTAACTTGATTTCCATTGGGCTTCCAACTTACCTCTACGTGGAAGGACTTAGCCTAGCATAAACATGATTTTCATTCCCATTCTTGTTTGGTTATTAGTTTAGACCCAAATTTCCCATCTAGAAAACATCTTCCAAGTGTGTCATAGAATGAGCTTGTTTGGCTTGAAAGGAGTCAAAGCTATCACTTCCTGGAATCACTAGTTATGGGATTCCCCTTGTAATGGCCACTTTCACCTTTCCTTGGTACTGACAAATGGCACACTGCATGTGCATCATTTGTCGCAACCTGTGAGTTTTTCCTTTTTTCATATATTCATTTTTTCTAAACTTTTTATCTTTTATCTCTTCGACTGTGTGTTCAAATCATGAATCGGTTTCATCGTCAGATTTATCACGGTGATATCTTCGAAACTAGATCCCATGTTAATATATTTCGACGATTCTTTTCATAAAAACGGAATAAAAGAACCGGAGAAAAGAAAAAATGACACAAAACAAAAAAAAAAGACTGAAAACCATGAAAGAAAATCAAAACTGAAACCAGAAATACGATTGTGCTTTTTCACTTTTTTAGAAAACACAACTATGCTTTCCTCTTTTGGGGGAGCACAGACTGTGCTTTTTTTTTTGGGTGAAAGCACAGGCTGTGTTTTTTTCCCTTTTCGGAGAGGCTGTGCTTTTCATGAAAGGACATGTTGTGATTCTCGTGTAAGCACGGCTGTGGTTTTTTTTTTCAAAAGCATAGTTGTGCTTATCGTGAAAGCACAAACTATGTTTTTTACCGTTTCAGGAAAGCATAGTTGTGCTTCTAGTAGAAGTACGCAGAAAAAGCATTGCTTCCTAAAAAATAATTAAAATAGACAAAGAAATCTGCTATATCCTACTCCCTCCGTTTCTAAATATTTGTCTTTTTAGAGATTTCAAATGGACTACCACATACGGATGTATATAGACATATTTTAGAGTGTAGATTCACTCATTTTGCTCCATATGTAGTCATTTGTTGAAATCTCTAGAAAGGCAAGATAAATATTTAGGAACGGAGGGAGTAGAAAAAATCAATCAAAGCCAGAAAGCCCAAAACCTGAAAAAACGCACAAATAAAACCAGAAAACGCGTGCCAAAAAACAAAGTTCCGAGGGTCATCCAGAGCACGAGACATTTGGCGCTCCAGGGGCCAGGGAAATGACCGCTGTGGTTGCCCCCAAAGGGGTATCCGTCAGCTAGTCGCTCTCATCACTTTCAGATGAGCGCAAGAGAGTCCTTGTGGGCTTGTGGCCTTGTTCAGCTCGATCCAGGCGACATCAAAGGTGAGTGATTAAATTGACACCCTCCTCCTATGTAGTGTCAAAAAGAATTAACCCCCTAAATGTCCTTGTGGCCAAGTCCAACTCCAAAGAAAGCTTCGAAAATCCGCACAAAATTTGTAGTGGTGCACTCTTCTGGATAAGCATGAAAATCTCACTGAAATCCCTTATCATTCGAAGTGAATAGTCCACTCCAGACACTCGGACAGTTAAAGAAATATATGCTTGCAATTGCAAAGCAGCCTTTTTAACATGGATGTTACAAGCAATTGAAGGGAGGTTAACTCCATGGAAGCTGCCTTAAAACATGTAGCTCCATGAGAGCTCCCCCCACAACGCTCAACTACCTTATTGTTGCTGTGTACAAAGAATCACATTAATTTATATGAAATCAAGTATAGTTATCACCATGCATGACCAGTTCTGGTCTTCGCCTGAGTTGTCAGTTTCTTCGGTGCTCCGGCTTGCCGGACTCCAGCTCAGTCCATTGAGAAGCTCCAGAGCGCAATGTCGCCTCCTTCCTCCCAGCTGCACTCGTCCTCCATCGCCATCGGCGCCGGAGCGAAGAACGCGCTGCTCGGGTCCATCATGGCGTACTCCATGCACTTGGGCGACTGGAAGAAGGCCTCGATTTCCGCGAGCGAGCACTGGCTGTAACCGTAACCCAGGAGGTCTACGCCGTCGAGGTCGGCGGCGCCACTGCTAGCCGTCTCCGGGGAGCTCACCGGCGAGGCATTGCTGGAGGAGCTGCAGTACTCCGGGGTGACGGCACCGGCGAAGTCGACGGCATTAGCGCTGGCGCTGTCATCGGCACCGGCGAAGTCGAACACATTAGCGCTGGCCCCGGCGGCGGCGGCGGCGGCGGCGACGCGCTGGATGGACTTGGGCGACATGGCGGCGGCGGGGAGGTCGAAGGGGAAGCGCACGGGGAAGTTGAGGTCGGCGGCAGCGGAGGCGCCCTTGAGGCAGAGCAGCGCGGCGTCGTAGGCGCGCGCGGCGGCCTCGGCCGTGGAGTGGGAGCCGAGCCATATTCGCGTCTTCTGCCCGGGCGCCCGGATCTCCGACACCCACGCGCCCCAGCTCCTCATCCGCACCCCCTTGTACGTCCTCATCTTGCCACCAAGCTGCTGCTGCTTGGCCGCCACGGCGCCATCGCCATTGCTCCCAGCTGCCGCAGTCTTCACCATTGCTACGCACGGCTAGCTTCTCGGCGAACCTCCTCTTAGCTCAGTCGGTTCCTCCGGTCGATGGTTTGGTTTGCGACGAAAGGCTTGTTGTTGAATGCTGATCTGTGTGCTGCGCTCACTGGTCTGGTGGATGCTCCGACGGGCTACTTCTACTTATAGGACACAAAGCCACAGCCCAAAACTGTGTGTGCCATGTCCATGGATTTGTTTACTGGTGGAACACAAGTAATGAACCATTACGTTCACATCACAGCGATACTCTGACAAAACAGTGGCATATACAATCCGCGGTCGTACATTTTGGCAATAATGCATATGGAGCAAATAATAGCATAAGAAAATCCAAGGGAGGAAGCATCCTGTGTGCTACTGCTACCATGTCTATTAAGGTAGTCGACGCTGCATCCTGTGTTAGCATAAAATAATAGTGCCTTGATTCGAGTGTGGCTTGCTCGGGCACGGCTCGCGCATACAGCTGTGGCATGCATGATGCACTCGTTGCCTGCCTGGCCAAACCGAGTGGAGACTGCGGAGTGCATCAAGTGTCAACCGCACCTACCTGTCTTGGAACATGTGCTAAGTACTTTCTGACGGGTGAAGTCTCTAAGCGGGCCATGGTAAACGCCGCCCTGGGAGTTGTGTGAGATCGCAAGTTGCCGCCGGGCCACTGGTGATGTATGGACTTCCGTGACACTTTCACATGTGTCATGTTAGTCAGTTAGTACCAAACATGGAACAAAATGCAAAAGAAAAGTAGCACTGAACATGGTCTGGCACGTGCCGTCGGAGTAAAAATCCAGAGCTAGATTGTGTGAGTATCAAAGCGCAAGCTCCATGGACGTTGACATTAAGGCACTGTCAAATACTACCGGTACTGCGTTCTCTCCGACTTATGTGACCCTTTCACATGAGGCATGTTCGTCAATTAGAGTAGTGAGCATGTGGAGTTAAATTTACATAATCATCACACTCGTGTCACGATTAGCAGAAAATCATCACTGTACGATTCGTGGCAAGCTGCATCGGACCGAAATTCTGATGGTGGCAAAAAGCACTAAGCAAAAAAATGAGCTCGTTTTGACGTGGCAAATCGGCCGCGTGGCGAGTCGGAGATAGCGCAGGTGTAACGACTGTTCTGACCGACCCGGTCGGAAATTCCCCTAAAGGAAACAGTGGTCCTCACTCTCACTCCACTCGCCCGCTCGCTCTCACTCCTCCCGCTCCCCTCGCACTCGCTCCCCTCTCTCCCCTCTGCGCCGCCACCGCTCAACCTCACTGTCGGGCCGCAATGGCTTCTAGGAGTGATCAGGAGGACACCAACATGGACGTGGATTTGTGGGTATGTATTCTCCACTGGTTTCGGTGAGGATTAGGGTTAGGGTTTAGATATTAGGATTCGCACTGACATTTGAAATCCTCCCTTCTCTGCCTCTCCTCTGTGGCTAATGCTTCTTCTCAGTGCAGGAGAATCATGATACCAACATTGATACTTCCTTCTGTGGGTCAGTAACTGATCCACAGATGAAATGCAAGCTTCACCGGTTTAAGGCCAAGAAATGTGTTGCATTCGATGGCATAAACAAAGGTAGAATATTCTATGTCTGTGCAAAGCAGGTAATTTTTAACTTACTTTGTAAATAAATCTGCTATGTAACTGAAATTGCTCTGCAATTGAATGTACTCTGGAGTTTAACTAGCTAACTATATCTTGTGCATTTTACTGAATCTTGTAGGTTGGTGTTAAGGAGTTTACTGAATTCATTTTAACTAAATGTTGGTAGTAGTTAACTGAACTTACTAGTTAAATAAATTTATAGTAGTTAAATGGATTTAGTAGTATTTAATTAAACTTACTAATGTTAACTGAATGTTACTAGTAGTTAACTGAATTTAGTACTGTTAACTAAATTTAGTACTGCTAACTAAATTTACTACTGCTAATTGAATTGTACATTATTTGCAGGGAGGTATTCACTATGGGGTGGTTGAGTGGGTTGATGGTCCCTGGCCTGTCATATTTCACGGGTGCATGACAAGACTATGGGACATGTTTCATGAGCAAAACCATGGAAGGGTGATGGATAGACAAGTTTATGACAAAAAATATCCAAGCTGGAGAAGCAGAATGAGTTCATGTGCAAGCCATACAATGATCTGGTTGAAGAAGTTAACAAACTTTTTGATTGGCAAGATGAAAAGGTGCAACATATGAAACATGAGAATGCAGCGAAGCATGCTGAAGATGTGAAGCAAAACCTTGCAGAGTTAGAGGAGCAGTGTAAGATGGAGCTGAAGATGGAGTAGATGAGGTTCGCTAAGGAGTAGAGGTGCATCCTTACTTCTCAGGCAGATATCATCAGAAAGACCAGGAAGGCCATGAAGGAGGTCAAGGAGGATAGAGATGTTCTTCGAGAGGAGAAGAAGAAGCTTGAGAGTGTGATTGGTGAATTGCTGAAAGATGGGCATGGTAGCAAGGAGAAGCTTCAGAAAATCAAGTCCAACCTAGAGGAGTGAGGTGGTACCTTGGAGACTAATAAGTATATATTGGGCCAATATATATATATATATATATATATATATATATATATATATATATATATATATATATATATATATATATATAGACACACACACACGCGCCATGAAACACCAAGAAGCTAATGATGTTGGTAGTATATTTTGTAAATCTACTGATCTTAATTGTAATGCCTAATGTAAATAATGTGGTCAGTTGTTAGGCTAGCAAGCAATCATATGGGTCCTTGTTGTGATCCTTATTTTGATCCTTGTTATTCACCTTCATGTTATCTCTATTATGAACCACTTATATGAATTGTACTTCTTATGCCCAGTTATGCAACCTGATATACTTCATGTGCATGTCTGGGTCCTTGTTGGGATGTTTGTTTCGATTTATCTATCCCAGTTCTTGTACTAGTTCTATATGCATGTTATGATCCTTGTTGTGATCCAAATTATGCATGTTGTTATGATCCATCTTGGCAACAATATGAAAAATACTAGACTCCATAGATAGTCCACACAAACTAGGAACAAGCTTGCCAACTTTATGACCCAAACTAAAGCTCATACATAGTTCATATCATTGCAACACCAGAAGTATCAAGTGCATACAACAACACAAATGTAGATACACTAGTGCAGAACCGAGCTTTAGTCCCGGTTCGTAATGGCCTTTAGTGCCGGTTTCGTAACCGGCACTAAAGGGTGGGGACTAAA
The DNA here is from genome assembly GCF_018294505.1 of Triticum aestivum. Taxonomy (NCBI): domain Eukaryota; kingdom Viridiplantae; phylum Streptophyta; class Magnoliopsida; order Poales; family Poaceae; genus Triticum; species Triticum aestivum. The sequence goes on along the minus strand of NC_057814.1, from coordinate 125,175,110 downwards.
GGTCCCCCCTTTAGTACTGGTTGAGCATGAACCGGCGCTAACGTGCCACCACGTGGCACGAGCCAGGCCCGGGTGCGTGTAGGACATTAGTACCGGTTGGTAATACCAACCGGTACTAAATGTTTGGGGGTGTTTTGGTTTTATTTTTTATTTTTCCTTTAATTTTGTGTTTCCAATTTAATTTGGTGATTGTTTACATTATAATGAGTTGTTAAATCATTAGGTGAAAGTACCGCAGATTAGTTTCGACTGGATGCATGTGGATCCTAGCTAGCTAAGTGATCAAGTATATGCCATATCCATATTATACTTGATCACTAATATGGATATGGCATATACTTGATCACTTAGCTAGGATCCATCCAGTTGAAACTAATCTGCGGTTTCTTTCATAAATGATATAATAACTCATCATCATCATCATATTAATATAAAAACTCTTGCATCATATCATCACCAACAACAGTATATACTAGCTAGCTAAAAATCATCATAGTCGTCATTACCACTATTTAATCATCATAGTCATTACCGCTATCTAATCACCACCAATAGTAGCTTAATGAAGAAACATTCACTTTACCAGAAGCAAAGATATCATCGAGTTCAACATGGTCATGATATTATAAGCGTTCATAACACCACAAAAGCAAATCACTCTTTGAGATTAAGTTCAGGACGAAGAACACGGACATGAGAGGACAAGTACTAAGAGCATAAACTAGCTAAATCACTCCTGCTGCTCTCTCTCTCAGGTAAAATAGCATAGAACATGTATAGCTCTCCTGATTCATCATATTGGAGCATATGCAGATGAACCTGTCTCCTAATCGTGGGCTGCGCTTCTGATTGCTGCCCCCTAGTACTTCTCTGCAATCGTTAACAATTTTGCTCCAATCTTTCACTATTAAGCATTCATCGCTTTTAGAAATCCTGAATGCACTCATGTGCAATGTAGGATATCTTGGCCGTAAGCTAACCATTGACATGCGACCTTTAGTCTCGATCCGCTGAGGCACAACTGTCATCGGGAGTCCCTGTTGAAGAACATCATATAGTAATTAATATACTTAGCAATGAAAGTTTAGCTTCAAAAATAATGTATGCAAAAGATGCACTGAGGACAAATAGTAAAAATCTTACCATCTTTCCTAAATAGATGTGACCGTAGTTCAATACAATCACTATTGGTCGCATGTTTTGAGTACTAAGATTTTCAAATTCAGGAAAATAATTTCTCTTGACAGCGTCAAGATCCTCAAGCCATGAAACATAATGACTTATCTCCTCGCAGTTTAGTTCAGCCCCAGGACAGTGGACGGTCCTGTCTACCAAGCGCCGGACATGTTTGCTTGAATGGAAATAAGCTTTCAATAGAAATTAGTTGTCAACTATTTTTGAATAAACAATATCGAAGACATAAATATGGTTGAGAAACTCACATAATGGTAGAACTGGAGGCGTCTGCACATCAACCCAGATGTCTCTATTACCTTCAATATCATCTTCCGGACGAATATCAAAGGTGATAACCATATCAGGCTCAAATGCATAAGCCTTGCATAGTGCTTGCCAAGTTTTGCATTCAAAATAGGTGTATGTGTCTGCATTGTATAATTTGACGTTGAAAGTATAACCATGCTCGGTCTTCAGGTAAACTCTCTTTACCTCCATAGTTTCCATAGCACTGAAACCTATCTTATCCAAGACAAAAATTCTTGCATGGCAGGGGATGCGCTAGTAGAATAGTGTAAATTTAAAATTATAAGTTGAAGCAAATGAAGCATAAGTCATGCTTAATTACGAAAAAACCTTGTCGTTGTGACTTACTGTATCCACTTCGAAGGTCTCATCCAGCTTGATGCTGAAGCGCCTATCATCAACAAGGAAATTTCTGTCGCACAGGTCGCGCTGATCTTCACAGTATTCGCACATAATGAAATCTTTTTCGTCGTCAGACGACATTTCCTATGTTCATATAGGTGAAACATTAAACACTTACTAGTTCTATTAATTCAACTAGTTCTATTAATTCAACAAATTCAACTAAGCATTTACTAAAAATAAACTAGTTCTATTAATTTTCTTACTAAAATAAAGTAGCTAGTTCTATATAGTAATATTTTAATTAGATCATCAAATCTCACATACCTAAATTTTCTTACTAAAAATAAACTAGTTCTATTAATTCAACTAAGAATTTACTAAAAATAAACTAGTTCTATTAATTTTCTTACTAAAATATATAAAGTAGCTATATATAGTAATATTTTAATTAGATCATCAAATCTCATATACCTAAATTTTCTTAGTAAAAATAAACTAGTTCTATTAATTCAACTAGTTCAACTAAGCAT
>NC_057814.1:125171221-125172267 GCF_018294505.1 Triticum aestivum | reverse complement strand
GCGGCGGCGATGCCGCGCGAAGCAGTTGAAGAAGAAGTGGGGAGATGAAACTGAATTATTCGTAAGTGCTATATATATAGGAGGGGCCTTTAGTACCGGTTGGAGCCACCAACCGGTACTAAAGGCCAATTTTGGCCAGGCCAAGAGGCGGGAAGCGGCCACCTTTAGTACCGGTTCGTGGCTCCAACCGGTACTAAAGTCCACCCTTTAGTACCGGTTGGAGCTACGAACCGGTACTAAAGGGGCGCGCTGCGGTGCACAAAGTTTAGTCCCACCTCGCCGAGCGAAGGGCACCACACTGGTTTATAAACCCAGCCGCGGCTGCTGCTTCGAGCTCCTCTCTAAAGTAGGCTTCTGGGCCTAACTTTGGTGCGCTGCCCTGTGAGCCTGCCTGGCCTTATGGGCCTGCATATCCACGCCCAAGGCCGAGCAGGCCCACAGGGTAGCGCGCAAATATATTTTTTATATAGTATTTTCTTTTATTTATTTCGGAGTAGTTTTTTTTGCTGTATTTAGTTTCTTTGTGAATATTTTTGCTTTAGGTACAAAAAATTACAAACTTTCTGTTAGTGCCAGTAGTTTTCAAATTTGAATAGTTTAAATTTTGTAGTGATTTTCAATTTCACGGTCATTTAGCTCTCTAAACAAATCGGTAAATGACTAAAAAATAGAAAATGATGTTAGAACGTGTTGAAAATTGATGACCTCGCTTTGAATGGTGCATATGGAACGCAAAAAAAGTCTGGAGTTCAAATAAGTTTAAAAAAATGAAGTGCCCGTGTAACAGATGAGTTTTCGTCCGAAACCCTGATACTCCGAAAGAGATTGTCCAGTTTGTACACGAAGTGCGTCCAGTTTTTGCCGTAACCCTCTCTAATTTCTTGCACATGCTATGTGGGTGAAATGATGATACCATGCCAAGTTTCAACATTTTCAGAGTTCATTTTGTAGTGATTTTCAATTTCACGGTCATTTAGCTCTCTAAACAAATCGGTAAATGACTGAAAAATAGCAAATGATGTTAGAACGTGTTGAAAATTGATGAC
>NC_057814.1:125148687-125170579 GCF_018294505.1 Triticum aestivum | reverse complement strand
AAATAGCAAATGATGTCAGAACGTGTTGAAAATTGATGACTTTGCTTTGAATGGTGCATACGGAATGCAAAAAAAGTCTGGAGTTCAAATAAGTTTAAAAGAATGAAGTGCCCGTGTAACAGAGTTCTCGTCCGAAACCCTGATACTCTGAAAGAGATTGTCCAGTTTGTACATGAAGTGCGTCTAGTTTTTGCCATAACCCTCTCTACTTTCTTGCACATGCTATGTGGGTGAAATGATGATACCATGCCAAGTTTCAACATTTTCAGAGTTCATTTTATAGTGATTTTCAATTTCACGGTCATTTAGCTCTCTAAACAAATCGGTAAATGACTGGAAAATAGCAAATGATGTCAGAACGTGTTGAAAATTGATGACTTCGCTTTGAATGGTGCATACAGAACGCAAAAAATGTCTGGAGTTCAAATAAGTTTAAAAAAATGAAGTGCCCGTGTACCAGATGCTAAGTCAGGAGAGAGTGAGGGGCGGCCGACGGGGGAGGACCGGCGCGGGGGAGTTGAGGGGGAGACCGAGTGAGTGGAGAGAGTGGGGGCGTAAACATGTAAAAATATACATAAAAAATACATCGATTATCAATGATCTTTTTGTGTACAATCTGAATTGTCAACATGAGTCCTCAACGGTTTAGAAACCAGTGAAGACTCATATTGCGACCACAAATTCTACACATAGAGTTCAATGAAGACCAAGTGCTTGTGATAGTTTGAAAAGTAACATATTTAAGGTGGTAAAAATCCTACTAGGGGAGCGAGGTGGGACTAAAAACAGCCTGCCACAACCTCTTTACTACCGGTTCATGCCACGAACCGGTACTAAAGGGGCTGGCCGGGCCCCAGCCTGACAACATCCAGCCACTGCCTCTTTAGTACCGGTTCGTGGCATGAACCGGTACTAAAGGTTCGCTCCGAACCGGTACTAAAGATCTCCTCCCGCCTAGCTGTTGGAACCGGCACTAATGGACACATTAGTGCCGGCTCAAATTCAAACCGGGACTAATGTGTCTCACATTTGACCCTTTTTCTACTAGTGATAGGTAGCATAGTGCATACAACAATTCTAACAAATAGATAGGTATCATAGTGCTTACAACACCGGACAGAAATGTAGATAGGTAATGCATACAACAACACTAGAGTGGACTAAATCTCAGCCACTAAGCTTAATGACACAATCTTCATCCCAAATCCCCTTGATCTTCTTCAGCTTACCCTTGTGAATTTCCCCAAATTTAGTCAGGAAATGGCTATCTCCAGCTTCTCCTTCTCCTTTTTGGGATCATCCCTCTCCTTAATCAACGCAAGCTTCTCATTGGTTAGTTGTTTCTTATCCTTCTTGTGGTCTTGGAGTTCAGTCTTTAGCTCATACATTCCTTCTTGAGTCCATAAATTTCCCTATCCTTCAACTCGTGTAGCTCAGTCCTCGGGTTCCTGATCACTTCTCCTTGCACTTTGTGAATCACCTTCAGGTCCACTATGACATACTACTTCTGGTCCAGCTGCTTCTCCAAGGCTTCACTATCCTCTGATATTATTATTTTATAATTTTTTTGATAGGTCTTCTGCACTTGTTGCTGTAGCATTTTGTTAACATCAGAAGCAAGGTTCTTGTACTGAAGCTTCACAATCTTAACCTGATCTTGAAGCTTAAGCACTACCTCTGCGTGATCAACCCGTTCCTAGTTCTAGCAGCACAACAATCTTCATATTTTTCCAAAGCTTCTAAAGAGCTTTTTTTTCATAGCTTCAGGATACTCCATATCAACCCATTGAACATAGCCACAATTGCCAATCTGCAAATAAAAATAAGTTACTTAACCATAAGTGTTGAGGAACGCAGTAATTTCAAAAAAAATCCTACGTACAGGCAAGATCCATCTAGGTGATGCATAGCAACGAGAGGGGAGAGTGTTGTCCACATACCCTCGTAGACCGAAAGCGGAAGCGTTATGACAACGCGGTTGATGTAGCCGTACGTCTTCACGATCCGACCGATCCTAGTACCGAAAGTACGGCACCTCCGCGATCTGCACATGTTCAGCTCGGTGACGTCCCACGAACTTTAGATCCAGTTAAGTGTCGAGGGAGAGCTTCGTCAGCACGACGGCGTGATGACGGTGATGATGAAGTTACCGACGCAAGGCTTTGGCTAACACTACAAAAAAAATACACTTTCGTGATGATACGTGTTTGTCACAGTAGGTCGCGTTTTTTGTCATGCATGTACATCCATGACGATTTTATGACAGAATCAAGATAGTCATACCCGTGCTGTCGTAGAAGTGTTCCATGACATTACCAAAATTATCATCACGGAAGTGTCCACTTCCATGACGATAAATCGCGCGTCACAGAAGTGCTTTCGTCAAGCGTGACCGACACGTGGCATCCACCGTAACGGAACGCCGTTAAGCTATCGGGTCAGGTTTTGGATTCGATAACCCGTTAACAGCCCCGACCAATGGGAATTTCCACGTGTAAAATTCTTATTGGCCGGACGAAACACGTGTCAGCTCGTCAGTGGGTCAGATAGGCGCCTATGATATGTCGACACGTGCCACGGCCCACCACTGGCCCATTTAGCTTACAAAGCCGGCCCGTTTGACTTGGTCAAAAGTTAACGGGTTGGCCCATGAAAAGCCTGTTAACGGTCTCTTCGCAAATAGCCCATTTTACGGCCCGTTAACTCACGGCCCGTTAGGCCCTAAAGGAAATCGGCCCAACAACGTCATGTGGGCCGTCGAATATAACACCAGCCCATTTCACTTTCGGCCCATGTATGGCCCACGACGTCTTTCGGCCCATATGAGGCCTTCGTATCTTTCGGCCCTTTACAGGCCCACGGTGACTCTAGCCCATAATGAACAGTAATTTTCTTTATACCCGTTAACGGCCCGTGATTTACATGGGCCGTTTCCAGCCCGTGTTAGCTTTCGGCCTATTGACGGCCCATACCTTCTTGGGCTCCTTTTCGGCCCTCGATTACTTCCGGCCCGTTACTGGCTTGTTCCCCTAATGGGCCAAATTCGGCCCATGGCAAGAGTCGGCCCGTTACTGGCTTGTTACCCTAATGGGCCAAATTCGGCCCATGGCAAGAGTCAGCCCGTTTCTGGCCTGTTAACCCGTTGCGCCGTTTCCAGCCCGTCCTATATTCTGGCCCATTAACGACCCGTTATGCCTGTGACAGAATTAAGACTTTACTGTCCTACGGCCTGTTACCGTGCTGGGCCGATACCAATTACGCCCGATTACGGCCCATGTAGACCCATTTATCCGATGGCCCGAGGCCCACCGATTACAGGCCCATTTATCGACGGCCCGTAGGAGACCCATGGATCCTACGGCCCGTATATGGCCCATGGTAGTTGCGGCCACTAGCAAACCAGGGAAAAAGAAGACTAGGAAATAAATAAGGCCGAAACTAACGCTAGGCTATTAAGGCGATTGCACAGATTACATCCACTCGGCATCAAAGATCGCCACCAGTGCAAATATAGGGAACACCCTACACTATACAAAAATGGCTTGCTGTTTTCTTCAGCCGGTGGCTGCACGTTAAGAATAAATTTTGTATCACACCAAAACAAATTACAACTATATAACAAAAGGAAGGTTAGCATAAAACTTAACAGTCTAGCAGATAAATGCACCACCAGAAGTTCAGAAGCTCAGTTCATTTGACCTGACTATTACGTTTTCATGCTGTATTGTCCGATGGAGCACCATAACCCTCGCCTTCATTTCCCCTAGGCTCCTGAACAACATAGCAAATGTCTGATAGTCTGGTTTCAAAACCATGCATATCTTGACGACATTCAGCAATGTTTCTCCTTGTTTCACAAAGGGTCTCTGTTAGGGAATGGACTTGTGTCTGGAGCGCAGATACAACATTGCTTTGAGCTTGCATATCGTGACCATGAGGCAGTTTGGACGATATTGCCTTAACAACCAACCCAGTATTACGCAGGAACGTGCTTTTGGCACTGTTAGAGGACAGGTACTGACCCACTGCAGCAAGAGCTGACATTGCGGTTATAGTTGCCTCGCCACCTTCAGAAGGTGGCGGTTCCACCATTTTTTCCATAGCTCGCTGAAAAGTTGAGGTTTTACATTAGTAGTACCAGAACAGAAGATATTAAGGAGGCAGCAAAACCAAACAAAATAGCTTTGGTCTATATACAGAACTTATTCTGGTGAACCCATGTAAAATATTAGTTGTATTTTATTGCAAAGTACATAATAAAACCAGGTTCCAAACATATGACCATGTACCATCGCTAATGTATTGTCTATTTCTTCACATTGTATTGAGGGCTAAGGATAAAGAGACGAAGTTTATAATACGGTAAGCATAGTATGACATCATTCATATCACAAAACAACTGAGAACAGACAAACAGGCAATTGTAACGTTGTGTGGGCAAGTCCAGCACGGAACTATATTACGGGTCAAGATCAAAGGAACATCACTCCTCTCTTTTAAACCTTGTAAGGTGCAATGATATGCTAAGACAATTGTGTATAAAATTGAAAAGAGTAATAGACATTGGCTGCAAACCATGCAGTTCAAGGCACAAGTCAGAGTAAGTAGTAGTTAAAAGGCATGAGGATTAAGGACTTACAACAGCGGCTTTGACTGGTGTAGTCATGCCCTTCTTCTTGCTGGTGTGACAGTCATTGAAGATTTCCACAGCATTTGGTTCAGGTACTTTTTGGTCCTTGCGGGCTTTCCTCTGCATTTCGAACAAGTCAATATAGATCTGATAATATGGTACAGCGAAAAGAGTGAAACATCAGCTAATTACAAGAGCCTCGCAGTGTGCAATATAGCTATGAGATCCTGTCGTCTGTTGGAATTTCACTTTCGTACGGTTGGCCTTGTTCTTTGAACAGTTCACCTACAAGAAGATAGATTTGTGTGGCACATGCGTAAATAGGACTTCAACATGTGATCTGATCACATATATATAATGTACCTGATACTTCGGATCAGACCAGTGTTTAACAAGGCCCCTCCAGTCTGCATCCGATATATTTTTCCACTGGAGATGTTTGAAAAAGTTCACTGTTAGCCTTGCCTTCAAAGTGAGTTTTCCTCAAGTTATACCGATACTGTCGCAGAGCAGACTTGAAAACATGGGTGCAAGCTTGTCTGGTTGCATCATCTTGGCTATCCAACTTGAACCTCATCTGTTGAAAATTATGGGAGTCTCATTATCAGCAACCTAGAAAGTATGGGACAGAGCAAGACGATATTACTAGTTTCCATACATAACCATACTTACAGATAAATGGTCGAGGAAGGTGTTGAACTGGGTTTCGTCTTTGTCATTCCTGTACTGAATCCATGTTGGGAGGATACGTACATGACACCTAACGGCAACCGCTGCCTCTGATACTAACTTGGCTGACTCTGTAGCATCACGTGGCCTTTTTAAACCTGCCTCAAAACGGATCTCCATTCTTCCTCCTCTAGATTTAGTTAATCTATCGAGCATTATCCCTGATGTTTGTTTCCTCTTGCTCCTAGGTGCTAGTCCAACAACGAACATAGGAAGTGTTAGTGTACATCAAACTGTGAGACTACATATAAAGAAGCATGCAACTGTAACTTGACTCCAGCAACTACCTTCTTGCTGTTGAAGCTCACAAGGTTCATCTGATATTGCCAACTCGTCTTGTGTCAAGAGTGCTTGGGAAGTAGTGTCAGGTGGCAAGGGAGCTTGGGAACGTGCTGCTAGCTCAGTTGACGCACGAGTAAGTCGTGTAGCTGGTAGTACTGTGGTAGGTGTTGCAAGAACTAGGGCTGTCTCTGCTTGTTTGGTGGCAGCTATTTGTTTCTGTTTGGCTTTTTTTGCAACTCGTGTAGCATGGGATGCCGTGTTTGTAGAATTTTCCGCTGGACTTTGACCTTCTATTGCACCATCAGTACCAGCAGAATCTGCAGGATTCATCCGCTTCTCATTCCCTGCCATTCTGTGTTTCTTCCTCTTTCTCTGTGCCATGTTAAGTCAAGCCGACAAGAAAAACGAATAACAATTTAGTTCTTCAGAACAAATTGATGCGTGATGCAGACGAACTGAACTTTGATGTTAGACAACCACATGATAGGAGGATGTAATATGTATGAAAAATAGGACGGAAGAGATAACCAGAACTATGATGTGTAAACTAAGAAGAAGACATTTCACCAAATTAGAAGCAATGCAATGGAAGGTAGACACCATATGAAAGATGCTACAAATATCGCACTGCCAAGTTAACAGTGTCTCATCATAAATGGCGTTTAAACAAATGTGAAGCAGTACAAGAAATAAATCATATGCAAGATGCAAACAACATCACACTACCATGTTAGAGGTCTCTCGTCATTAGTGTCATTGCATATTCACAGCATTGCATATTCACAGCTTATGATGTGTAAACCAAGGAGAAGGCATTTCAACAAATTAGAAGCAATGAAAGCTAGACACCATATGAAAGATGCCACGAATATCACTCTACCAAGTTAAAACTGTCTCGTCATAAGTGCCATTTCAACAAATTAGTAGTACAAGCTAGAAAAGAATGTGAGATGTAACCTATATCACACTTCGAAGTCAAACGTGTCTTATGATAAGTGATTGTTGCAGGTTACACAACAGTAGTAATTTGATGTAAGAACATGGTGTGATAGACAGGTATTGTATGTTCTAGAAATAGGAACACGTGTCTTATTCAAGTATAATGTGTAAAGTAAGCAGATGGAATTCAACAAAATTAGAAGCAATACAAGCTAGACATCACACATAACATGTAACCACATATAACAGTGCCAAGTTAGAGGGAGCACCGGTGATGCTGCACTAGGGGAGACGTGCTCATCATAAACACAGCTTTGTTGAGTGTCTATGCATGTGTTGTCTTGGAAATCATATTGGGGGTGTGGAGGAGTAGAAACTGTAGAGGCCCTCCGTTCGGAAGGAGCACCTTTATCCGCTGCCTTGCTAACTTCCTTCCGCTTTATTGATTTTGAATTGTCAAGTAAAACCGACAAGAAAAAGCAATAAAATTCTCTCTTCAGAACTCATTCATGCATGATACTGACAATCACTACTTTGATGTAAGGCAAACACATGATACCAGGATGGAATATGTACGAAAAACAGGACGGCATGACATGTTCACATCTGTTTGTGTAAACTAAGCAGAAACCATTCCAGCAAATAAGAAGCAATGCAAGCTAGACACCACATGAAAGATGCAACCAATATGACTCTGCCAAGTTAAAAGCGTCCCATCATAAATGGAATTTCAACAAATTAGAAGCAGCGCGTGCTATAAATCATATGAAAGATGCAACTAATATCGCACTGCATATACTAAAGGTGTCTCGTCATGTTGATTGATGCGGGATACAAAAAAAACAATAGTTTTATGTAAGGACATGCTTAATAGACAGATGTACTATGTACTAAATACAGGAAGGCATGTCACATTAACAGGTATAATGTATAAGCTAAGCAGACTAGCACATGCAGTTTAACCAGATTGGAAGAATTACAATCTAGACACCATATGCAACATGCAACCACATATCACGCTGCCAAGTTAGAGCAAGCACATGCGATGCTAGTGTAGGGGAAATGCTGTAATCAACTACAGAGCTACGTTCACTATCTTCATCTAGCATTTCTGTTTCTTGAGAATCATGTCGGGAGGCTGACGCTGCATTCTTTAAATGAGGAGTAGTCCCCTTGCCTGCCTGCCTCGTCATAAGTGATTGATGAGGGATACACAAGAACATTAGTTTGATGTAAGAACATGGTTAATACACAGATGTACTAGTATGTACAAAAAACACAAAGGTATGTCATATTCAAAGGTATAATGTGTAAGCTAAGCAGATGCAATTTAACCAAATTGGAAGCAATACAAGCTAGACATCCGGCTGGAGTGGTGAGCATGATCATCTAGGACCTGAGAGCCTGGTGGGAGGCGGGCTGCTTCGCCACCATCACAGCTTTTTAGTTGGCTTCCAGGTGATGCCTATCTTTGCTAGGCTTGTCATTGGCTCGGCCAGTGCCCTGACTAGCTATTTGTCTTCTGGTGCTCACGGGATGGTGGTTCATGTAAAAAAATATCTTTCCTTATCTTACCGACTTCGGCCTTTCGAATACAAGCTAGACACCATATGGAACATGCAACCACATATGACACCGCTAAGTTAAAGCAAGCACCTGGGATGGTGGTTCATTGCGAGCGAGGTCATCAACTCCAGAGCTACGTTTACCGTCTCCATCTGCTGACACTGCACCCTTTATAGCGCTGTAACGTGTCTTGCCTACCCGCATACGAAGCTGGAGCGACTTCTCTCTTTTCTTTTTGGCTTCTCTCATGGCAGCAGAGTCTGAAATACCCTTGCATAAAAACACAATAGTGAGAGTAAGGGTGAAGTGTGTGCAGAACTAGTGCACTGTAAAAGTAGCAGATAGCACGTGGCTGAAAAATAAATGACAGGAGACATATGATAGCTCTACAACATTGCATGGCAAACAAAATTAGATTCTACTCCGTATGATTTTGTAATATATGAGCACAGGAAATGCAGGTACTCCTCCAGCACACCACCACATGTGGTCATATCTAAGATAACAGTCGACTGAAAATAAATAGGTCAGTCGATTTTTTTAATGAATCGTCCGATCTATAAGGAACGGGCAGATGGCCTTCGTCTACCTCCCGCCAGTCATTGTTGACGATCTTTCTCGAACCGCCAATGACCACCGGCCCAGACCCCTGCCTCCGCCGCCCCGCCCTCCCATCGACCTCACACCACCGCCGTGCTTGGCAGCGCCCCCAGGCCATCCCTTTAATCCTGGCCGACCTCCAGATCGGGCGCTAGTAGCTCTAGGCCGCACACGCCCCTAAGATAAACACCAAGGCGCTGCTTCCCCAGCGTAATAGGCGTACTAGCGCCTGTTACACCGGGGAATGCTTCCGTTAATTGGGAATCAACTGGCCAGAAATTGAAATTCAGGGGGGCGACGGACCTCTAGCTAAGGTGAAATAGTATATGAGGCGAGTTACTAGGAACATCTAGTATCAAGAAGAAGCGGTCAACTAGTGTCTTCTGTGGGATGAATACCATGCAAGCAGAGACGTAAGATTTGCACGAATAAGGGAAGAGGAGCACCTTTTTCGGTTGCCGGTGTGGTCACCTCCACATGTCGCGCCGATCTTCTTCTTTTTACCGGGGAAACCGATGTTCTGGAGGGTGTAGGCTTGGACGAACCCATGGCCAAATTGTTGACTGTGTTGCCGTGGCCGTATGTCGGCGGAGGGGAAGCAGATCCTAGGCGGCGAAGGACGGCGTAGCAGGAACAGCTCCGGTGCAGTGGAGGGTGGCGAAGTTGGAGCGGCAGCGGTGAGGCGCAGGACGGCGTGGTTGAACTGGCTCGGGTACGGACGGCTCGGCCTCGGCTTCAACTACTAGCCGTGGAGGGCGTTGCGCGGTTGAGGTTGCGGTGGACGATGACGTCGGGGTATCGGCTCCGGCATGATGGAGGAGGGCGGCGGTTGATGGGTGGGATGGGGTGGCGGACGGAGGACGCCGGGGTTTCGCGGCTGGTGGAGAGGTAGTTTTGGCGCCCACGGAGTACGAATGGGGAATCAAACGGGTGGGGGGGAACCATGTTCCGGTCTGGGACGCGCTTGTTTTTGGCTTTTTTGAACAGAAGATGGGACACGCTTGTTTGAAATTTGGGGAAAGTACAAACTTTGCCCCCCTCTTAAATTTTGGACCTACTGCGGGTCGGGGGTAGGATGGTAATCCCAGGTGTCCCAAATAGTGGGCGGGAGCGATTTCGGCCACGCACATGTGTGCTTAGGCGGCCATTGTGTATGAATGTTTTTTGGATGCGGTTGCGTGGCGTCTAGATGAAGCTACAAACCTACCCCGGTTTAGACCTTTGGACGTCGGGCCGGTAGGTTTCACGGGTCGGAGTTATTAGAAAAGTAATTTCCTTGTACTACCAAACATTGGTCTCACGCGGTTTCGGGCGAGTAGAGGCTCTTTTGGCGCTTCGTTCAAATTTTTGAAACACAAGCATTCACGTTTAGAGTACTCTTGAACTATGAGGATTGACCTAAATAGACAACGTTATATTTGACCTTGTATGTTTGAAAACCTCATTAAATTATCCGCTTCTTTTTGAAATTTTGACACTTGAAAATCCTATAACTACGATTATTTTGGAATGGAGGAGCTAAATTTGAAGATATTTTGTACACGACTACATATGCTATTATGTACAAAATCAGAGCAAAGATTGGTGCCCCCATAATTTAGGTATGGTTTACAAATGCCATGATATCAAATTCAAATAATTGAATGGACTTCATGTTGAATTCGATTTTTTTAAACCACCTTAAGTTGAATTCAAATGTATGCTAGTTCATAGGTAGCTATTTATAATGTCCATTGTGTAACTTTCGTATGTATAATGTGCTTTACACACACAACATGAACTATACTCACGTTTATATTCGATTGCTAAAGCGATGCATTGTCTGGAGTTCAAAATACTAACTATGTGGATCAATTGTGTCGAATAATAACATAGACATGCTCAAATTCGATAGAATCTAGATGTCTGATGGATCAATGACCGCTCCTTACGCGAATTGCAAATATCATGATCCCATCCTAATATTTGGATACAATTTATATCTTTAATCAATGTGTAGAGCAGTCTTTTACGTGTAGTTTCACTCTCCATCGATGGTCTCTCACACATGCTCACACACTCTCTCCCGAGGTGTCTTTCTCGCACACATGCTCTAGATATAACCCTCCCTCCCTCTCGTAACCATTTACAACTGTTTTCACTAACCTTTATCACAAGCACTCTTCCTCTCGCAAACATACACACGCACAATCCTCATCGACCCTTTCTATATACATGGACCTGCCTACGTGTCTCATGTACGCACATTATCTTTACGCCTGTCTCTCACGCATTGTCTCACACCTCTCTTCCTAATCGACGAGTACGATTCTAGCAGAGCATTCTGTAGGATGCCCCTTAAAGTTAGGTTGGATGAATAGTAATATCAGAGATAAAGGGGTTACCTTAGTCCGAGAACCTAGGGTTACAAATCCTAGCCGGCTTTGTCAGTGGACACAGAGTCCTTCACAATTCTGCTATATTTTTCTTGTACGACTAGTCATCCATGGGTCTTCCTAAATGCGTCACGGGCCGGAACCGAACGAAGGGCCTCACCTCGACCCACCGGACCTCACACAGTGACACACCCTCTGCCCCCACGTCTCATTATCTTCTCACACCCACACATACCAACACAAACACCACACACACAGAAAATTTCTCCTGGTGCCTCTATTCCCTCCCCCCTGCATATACACACTCAAGGGAATGGAATCTCTTGTCGTGACGTCATATTCGTCTCTCTCTCTCTCTCTCTAGACCACTCTCATTTCTCATGCTATCTTTCCCACGCCCCCCCGTCGGCCCCTCTACCCATGCCTCTCTCGAATACGTAATACACACACATACCTCTCTAGGCCCCGCCAAATGCATCAACTACACATTCACACATGTTACATCACATACCCCATTGATCTAAAAAGCCCTCTCTTCACGTTTATTTCGCATACAACATTCCTTTTGAATAAAGTGTGGCCAAAAAATTATTTTAGAGTTTCTACATATATACAACATTACAAAGTTATATGGAGGAGTACGAACGCTAATTTGCATTGCATGGTGCCCACAATGATATTTATTCCGCACTGTGAATTTGTATATTTTTATACTATATACAAAGTTAGTCATAATAAAGAGAAACGAAGAGCATCTCTCTCTCCATCGCATACCCCCTGTAACACCCTGGGAATCATGCTACAGTAACTCCCTGTGATTAAGCTAATCATGTTGCTAAACAGGGCTTGATCACATTTGAATCACCTTCCTTTTCTAACTCCTAGTTCAAACTTAAATATAATTAAAGTGAAAAATAAAAGTTTTCAAGAACTCAAACAAAAATGTTCGGTGGGTGCTAAATAATACACTGGCAATTATGGTGGAGAAAACTCCTTTTTATAAAATGCCTAAATACTTTAAATGAAATAAAACAGAAAAGGAAATAAACAAATAAAAGGAAAACAGAAAACAAAACAGAACAGAAAAGAAAAAAAAGGAGAAGGCCCGTTTCCCCCACTGCACCCCGGCCCAAACTGGGCCGCCACCCCCGAACCCCCCCGGCCCAGTCGCCCCAGCCCACTCTCTCCCCCCCCCGCGTCCCCTTCCCTGTTCCCCCGACCGGGTCGGAACAGGGGCGCGCGCTCCCGCCCGACCACCTCGCCGGCACCGACGCCGGAGAGGATAAGGGCGCCAGCGGCCCCCGCTCCCTCGGGCCTCTCCCCCACTCACCCCGCTCACTCCCTCGGCCTCTGCGCCTCTCCCCCGCCAGATCCACCTCTCTCTCCCCTTCGATCCCCTCTGCCCGCGCGTGCTCGCCGCCGTTCACCGTCGAACTCGCGGCCACCGTGCCCCGATCGCCCCGACGACGTGCCCGAACGCCTCCCCGCCGTCGACTACGCCTTCGGGAACGAGCCGAGCGTCACTGCACCGACCTCCCCGAGCTCGTCTTCCCCGCACGGCCGCCGTCGATCGTCGCCGATTCCGGCTACCCCGCGCCCTCCCCGAGCTCACTGCCACTCCCTACAGCCTCGCAGTGAGCCTCTCCTTCTCCTCCCCCTCTCCGTTAGCTCGCTCGCGCTCCATAGCTGCTTCCCCACGCGCGCCCGAACGCCACGCCGCGGAGCTCGCCGCCGGCGTGTCTCCGGTGACCAAATGGTCACGGGCGTAGGCCCGCTAGCCCGACCGCACCGTGCCGCACCTGCCTAGGTAGTTAGTTCGGCCGTTCGCGCGCTCTAACGCAGCTTCCGTCGGGCACCCGTAGCACCTCGCCGCCGGCGAGCTCGTAGCGGTCGTCTCCGGTCGTTCCAGCCCCTCCGACCACCGCCGTTGGACGCGCGACGTCGAGCCGCGTCGAACGCGCCAAGCCCCGCCCCCGCAAACCCACTGTGGGTGAAACCCATACCCCCTCCCGAACCGCGCCGCCGTGCGTTTGGTCGCCGGCGTTGCTCCGGCGCCGGCCGCCGACGTGGCACACCTGGGGCCACCTCTGGGTCACTGCCAGTGGCCCCCACGGGCCCCAGTTGACTGGTTTGACCCAGTCAACTGCTGACTGGGCAGGCCCAGTCACTGACATGCGGGCCCCGCCGCAGAAATTAAAAAAAAATAATAAAGGAAAAGAAAATGTTTTATAAATAAAAATAATTAGTTTAACTAAACACTCACTGACATGTGGGGCCCACCCCTCTAATTATACTGTTAGATTAGTTTAAATAGATATTAGACTAACAGAGGCTGACATGTGGGTCCCACTGGACCCACCTGTCTGGTTTGACTGGTCAACCGACCAGTTGACGTGCTGACGTCAGCATTACCTCATGCTGACGTCATAATTCATTTTTCTGAATATAAATAATTCCAGAAATTTAAATAAACTTTGAAAATTCATATCTTTTAAACCGTAACTCGGATGAAAATGTTTTCTATATGAAAGTTGCTCAGAACGACGAGACGATTCCGGATACGCAGTCCGTTCGTCCACCACACCTCCATAACCTATCGAACTAGCAACTTTCCCCCTCCGGTCCGTCTGTCCGAAAACGCGTAACATCAGGAATACCTCCCGGATGTCCCCCCTTCACCGATACCACCTGCTGTCGCGTTAGGACACCCCTAGCACCGCTCATTGTCATGTCACGCATCGTCATGCTTATGTTTGCATTGTATTTACTGTTTCTTCCCCCTCTTCTCTCCGGTAGACTACGAGACCGACACTGCTGCTGCCCAGTTCGACTACGGAGTCGACGACCCCTCCTACTTGCCAGAGCAACCAGGCAAGCCCCCCCCTTGATCACCAGATATCGCCTACTCTTCTCTATACTGCTTGCATTAGAGTAGTGTAGCATGTTACTGCTTTCCGATAATCCTATCCTGATGCATAGCCTGTCATTGTTTCTACAATTGTTACCCTTACCTGCTATCCTACTGCTTAGTATAGGATGCTAGTGTTTCATCAGTGGCCCTACACTCTTGTCCGTCTGCCATGCTATACTACTGGGCCGTGATCACTTCGGGAGGTGATCACAGGTATATACTATATACATCATATACATGACACATGTGGTGACTAAAGTCGGGTCGGCTCGTTGAGTACCCGCAAGTGATTCTGATGAGGGGGCTGAAAGGACAGGTGGCTCCACCCCGGTAGAGGTGGGCCTGGGTTCCTGACAGCCCCCGACTGTTACTTTATGGCGGAGCGACAGGGCAGGTTGAGACCGCCTAGGTGAGAGGTGGGCCTGGCCCTGGTCGGCGTTCGCAGATAAACAACACGCTTAACGAGTTCTGGGTATTTGATCTGAGTCTGGCCATTTGGTCTATACGCACTAACCATCTACGTGGGAGTAGTTATGGGCATCCCGACGTCGTGGTATCAGCCGAAGCTCTTTTGACGTCAGCGACTGAGTGGCGCGCGCCGCATTGGACCGTAAGCTCGCGCTTGTATTAAGGGGGCTAGGTCTGCTTCCGGCCGCGTACGCAACGTGCAGGTGTGCATAGGGCGATGGGCCCAGACCCCTGCGCGCATAGGTTTAGACCGGTGTGCTGACCTCTCTGTTGAGCCTAGGTGGGGCTGCGACGTGTTGATCTTACGAGGCCGGGCATGACCCAGAAAAGTGTGTCCGGCCAAATGGGATCGAGCGTGTTGGGTTATGTGGTGCACCCCTGCAGGGAAGTTTATCTATTCGAATAGCCGTGTCCCTCGGTAAAAGGACGACCCGGAGTTGTGCCTTGAGCTTATGACAACTAGAACTGGATACTGAATAAAATACACCCTTCCAAGTGCCAGATACAACCCGGTGATTGCTCTCTAACAGGGTGACGAGGAGGGGATCGCCGGGTAGGATTATGCTATGCGATGCTACTTGGAGGACTTCAATCTACTCTCTTCTATCTGCTGCAAGATGGAGATGACCAGAAGCGTAGTCTTCGACAGGACTAGCTATCCCCATTTTAATTCTGGCATTCTGCAGTTCAGTCCACTGATATGCCCCTTTACACATATAACCATGCATATGTAGTGTAGCTCCTTGCTTGCGAGTACTTTGGATGAGTACTCACGGTTGCCTCTCTCCCTCTTTCCCCCTTTCCTATCTATCTGTTTGTCGCAACCAGATATTGGAGTCCAGGAGCCAGACGCCACCGTCGACGATGACACCTACGACACTGGAGGTGCCTACTACTACGTGCAGGTCGCTGACGACGACCAGGAGTAGTTAGGAGGTCCCAGGCAGGAGGCCTACGCCTTGTTCGATCTGTATCCCTGTTTGTGCTAGCCTTCTTAAGGCAAACTTGTTTACCTTATGTCTGTACTCAGATATTGTTGCTTCCGCTGACTCGTCTATGATCGAGCAATTGTATTCGAGCCCTCGAGGCCCCTGGCTTGTATTATAATGCTTGTATGACTTATTTATGTTTTAGAGTTGTGTTGTGATATCTTCCCGTGAGTCCCTGACCTTGATCGTACACATTTGCGTGCATGATTAGTGTACGGTCAAATCGGGGGCGTCACAAGTTGGTATCAGAGCCAACTGCCTATAGGAATCCCCCTTTCCACACTCCTTGGCCGAAGTCGAGTCTAGACGTTACAAAACTTTTACTAACATGGCTGTGTGTCTTACGGGCCCACGTCGCCATTGGGTGGTACTAGGATCTTTTACTCCTCGACCTTTACTCTGGGACTCTGAACTCTCTTCTACTCGGGTTAAACGAATTTACGAACTTTAACACTAGGATCCCGTGACCGCGTTCACCCCAAAGTTGGATAAGCCATAGTTGTTTCTTAGAATAGTATTTTGAACAATTCACACACTGTCATTTGACTCCTTTGAAACGTCTTTGCTTTCAGATGGAATCCACGAGGCAGGTCGTTCGCCACACGACGGCCATTGGTGCCTCGGGATCACCTGCGGTGCTAGCTGAGATGATGACCTATCTGGGTTATCGCTGGCACCCTGAGTACACCGTCTACGAGGAGTACCAGGATTTTAACCAGGAGCAGTACCGTGCCATCGTCCACCTCTACACTCGGGAGTACGACTCCACTACTGTGCTGCACACCGCACATGGTGTTGGTGTGACCATCGATATGGCTGTCCACGATGCTGCCTATGCTGCTCTGACACGTCTTCGTGGAGAGTATCAGGAGTTGGACACCTCCCCTTTCAGGCACATTGCTATCGCCTCTGATGTTGGTGCGGAGGGATACTATACTGCTGCCTACTCCACTATCACCCGAGAGCCCTTCTACCATCAGCACCTGGTTCTGCATGCTGATGGGCTGGATCGAGCTAACCGAGCTCTTCGCCACGAGATGTACACCACCCGTCAGCACCTTTTCCGTGCTCTGACGCTGCTGCACCCCTTTGCCCGGTCTGGACAGGTACCGCGTACTGCGATCTACCCAGCCAGGACCGTGATGCCCCACGGTGTCGGTTGGCCAGAGGTGGGAGTCTACTCTCCCGCACTTGGTCCTCTTCTGCCACCTGAGCGTCGGGTTCTACACCTGAGTATCCGCGGCCCCCAGTCTGCTGACGTGGAGGGCTATCCGTTGCCTCACTACCAGCTGTCGGGCTACGATTACCTCCACAGTACCTCTTGGGACTGATGTAGGCTTGTTTGTAGTGTTAAAGGCATTCGCCGCGAGCCTGTGTGCCGCCTATGATGTTTTAGTCTATGTACTAAACTCTGTGTACTGAACTCTATGCATGACCCCTTTTGTAAGCTATGCCGACTACTGAGTAGTAGCTATCGCGCTCCTTTCATTATGCATGTTTCATCATGAATGATTCTTGTCATTGCAAATTTTCTAAATGCTTAACTACCCCTGTTATATATTAGCAGGATGGTTAGACCAGGTGGTCGTGGTCGTGGTGGCGATGCCCCACCACCACCTGAGTACATGGCTGGTATGATCCAACAGTTCGAACTGAACCGCCAATTCATGGAAAATATGATGGCTCAGTTCCCTCGCCCCAATATGAACCAGCAGCCAGCTCAAGTGACTCTTCAAGATTTCATACGCCTCAACCCAACCATCTACCGCAGCTCAACTCAGCCTCTGGATGCTGATGACTGGCTTCGTGACATCACCTATGAGATGGAGTCTGCTGATGTAGCCCCTGCCAGCTATGTCAATTTTGCTTCCTTCTTCTTGAAGGGACCCGCAGCTCAATGGTGGGACAGCCACAGGCGTACTCTGCCAGCTGGAACAATCATCACCTGGCCAGACTTCCAAGCTGCTTTCCGTGCCCGCTTCATTCCTCAAGGAGTCATGGACCGGAAGAAGCGTGAGTTCCGCAACCTCACCCAAGGCAACAAAACTGTCGAAGCTTATCAGCGGGAGTTTCTGGACTTGTCCCGCTATGCTGAAGAAGACATTGCAACTGATGCACGCAGACAGGAGAAGTTCCGTGATGGCCTTCAAGCTGACATCAAGCTCGCACTTCTAGTGCATGACTTTGCTGATTTCGCCACCTTGGTGAACAAGGCCATCAATGTCGAAACTGGTCTGCAGGAATACCAGAGCTCTCACAGGCGCAACCGTGACACGGGCTCATCTTCGGGTTCGCCCGCACAGAAGCGTAAGATATGGATCCCGAACAGCACGTACCGTCCAAATGCATCTGCCTCAAGGTAGACCTATGCTGCACCTCGTCTGCCTCCACCACCATCTAGGCAGACAAGACTTCCAGCTCCACCATCCCAAGCTCCGGTTCCCACTCCCAATAATGGTCTGTGCTACAAGTGTGGACAACCCGGTCACCGTGCCAGGGACTGCCATCAGAATCAGAATCAACTTGCCCTTCCAGCAACGGGCCGTGGTAACAACCAGCCCCGCAGCAACAATGCTAAGCCTTATGGTCGTGCTCATGCCAACCACGTTGATCTCAACGAAGCTCAAGACCAGCCTGCTACTGTGATGGGTACACTCCTCGTAAATTCAGTACCAGCATCCGTTTTATTTGATATAGGTGCATCGCATTCATTCATGTCAGAAGATTTTGCATACAAGCACGACGTTAAATGTGAGGAGATGAACACCTCTGTATTGGTCAAAACCCCCGTGGGACAGTGTCAAACCTCCTTGGTTGGCATCGATGTCCCCGTGGAAATCGAAGGGCTGGAATTCTATGCCTCTCCCATTATCCTGAAGTCGTCTAACATCGACCTCATTTTGGGTATGGATTGGTTGAAAGCGCATACTGTTTCTATAGTTTGCGCCACTAAGACCGTCCATCTGCTACACCCTTCTGATGAAATAGTTGCTTACCAAGCTCATCTGGTGCAAAATGCCGAGGCAAGGCTTTACGCATTGAATGCCTTGAACGCTGCACCACTCGAGGGCATTGAAAACATTCCCGTCGTGCGTGGATTCCTCGACGTCTTCCCTGAAGAACTTCCGGGGATTCCCCCTGCTAGAGCTGTCGAATTCATCATCGACTTGAAACCAGGCACCACTCCTATAGCCAAGCGACCCTACAAAATGCCGCCGCATGAACTCCTTGAGCTTAAGGAGGAAATCGACAAATCTCTTCGCAAAGGATTCATTCGCCCAAGTTGCTCTCCTTGGGGAGCACCTTCTCTCTTTGTCAAGAAGAAGGATGGGACTAACCGATTGGTTCAAGACTACCGTCCTATAAACCAAGCTACCATTCAGAATAAATACCCTCTTCCTCGGATCAATGATCTGTATGATCAACTGGCGGGTTCGTCAGTGTTCTCTAAGCTCGACTTGAGGTTGGGCTACCACCAGATCCGTGTTCGCGAAGAGGATATCCCAAAGACCGCCTTCGTGACTCGCTATGGTTCATACGAGTACACCGTCATGTCTTTCGGTTTAACCAATGCTCCAGCCACCTTCTCTCGTCTGATGAACTACATATTCATGGATTACCTCGACAAGTTCGTCGTGGTTTATTTGGATGATATCCTGATATTCTCCAAGAACGAAGAAGAACATGCTGAACATCTTCGACTTGTGCTGGAAAAGCTACGAGAACATCAACTATATGCCAAGTTCTCCAAATGTGAATTCTGGCTACCGGAGGTAACCTATCTTGGGCATGTCATCTCTAAGGATGGTATTGCCGTCAACCCCGAGCGAGTTCAGGCTATTCTTGATTGGGCTCCTCCCAAGAACGTTAAGCAAGTCAGAAGTTTTCTCGGTCTCGCCAGCTATTGCCATCGATTCGTCGAGAACTTCTCTAAGATCGCCAGGCCTCTGACTAACCTGTTACATAAGGGCGTCAAGTTCCAATGGACAGACAAATGTCAGGAAAGTTTCCAGGCACTCAAAGACAAGTTGACTTCTGCCCCAGTTCTAGCTCCACCTGATACTAAGAAGGACTTCGTCATCTATTGCGACGCTTCCCGTCAAGGATTAGGCTATGTCCTAATGCAAGACCGCAAAGTGATTGCTTATGCCTCTCGACAATTGCGCCCCCACGAAGAGAACTACCCAGTTCACGACCTCGAACTTGCTGCTGTCATTCATGCGCTGAAGCAGTGGCGACATTACCATCTCGGTAATCGTTGCGAGATCTTCACTGACCACCAAAGTCTGAAGTATCTGTTTACTCAGCCAGATCTGAACCTCCGTCAGCAGAGATGGATGGAGCTTGTTGCAGACTTTGACTTGGGTATTTCCTATACGCCAGGCAAGGCTAATGTAATGGCTGATGCATTGAGCCGCAAGTCTTACTGCAACCACCTCCAGGTTCATAAAGTTCAGCCCTCGCTTGTTGAAGAATTCAGGAAGCTGAACCTCCATATTGTTCCTCCGGGTGCACTCATTCCCCCTCCTAAGGAGTTTGGCAAGGTGAACCTCCACGTTGTTACCCAGGGTTCTCTCAATACCCTAGTTGCTAACCCAGATCTCGAGGACAGCATCAAAAGGCTACAGCAGTATGACTCTGAAGCCCACAAGATTAAGCGCTACCTCGCAGAAGGAAAGCCCTCATTCTTCACCATTGCTGAAGATGGCACCCTATACTTCAAGGGCCGCCTAGTGGTGCCATGTGCAGAGAAAAACCTGGATATGACACAGGAAGTTATGAAAGAAGCTCATGATACGCCTCTGTGTATCCATCCTGGTAGTACAAAGATGTATCAAGACATCCGACAGAGATTCTGGTGGTCTAATATGAAGCAAGACATTGCTCGTTATGTTGCTGAGTGTGACGTTTGCCGTCGTATCAAAGCAGAACATCAAAGGCCTGCTGGAACTCTGCAACCTATCTCTATTCCTGAATGGAAATGGGACCATGTTGAGATGGACTTCGTCACTGGATTTCCCAAATCACAGAAAGGTAATGATGCTATTCTTGTCGTCATTGACCGGCTTTCCAAGGTTGCACATTTCCTGGCAGTCAAAGAAACGATCACTGCTAGCCAGTTGGCAACGCTCTATATGTCCAGGATTGTTTCACTCCACGATATTCCATTGGTTATCAGTTCAGACCGTGGTAGCTTATTCACTTCAAGATTCTGGGCAAGTTTCCAAGAAGCTATGGCAACTCATCTGTCATTCAGTACTGCGTTTCATCCTCAATCGCAAGGACAAGTTGAACGCGTCAACCAAGTGCTCGAAGACATGCTTCGAGCTTGCGTTATTTCCTTCGGCAAGAAATGGGAGGAATCTCTCCCGTATGCTGAGTTCTCTTATAATAATAGCTATCAAGCTAGTCTGAAGATGGCCCCCTTTGAAGTGTTATATGGACGAAAGTGCCGAACCCCTCTGAACTGGTCAGAAACTGGGGAACGTCCACTCTTCGGTCCGGATATTATCCAAGATGCCGAAGAACAAGTCTGCATTATTCGCGAGAATCTCAAGACTGCTCAGTCACGTCAGAAGAGTCAGTATGACCGTCATCATAAAGACATGGTCTATCAACCTGGCGAAAAGGCTTATCTTCGAGTCACACCTATGAAGGGTGCTCACCGCTTCGGGATCAAGGGCAAACTAGCTCCTCGCTATATTGGCCCATTCACTATCCTCGAAAGGCGTGGAAAAGTGGCATACCAACTAGAACTGCCGCCGAACCTTTCTCAGGTTCACGATGTGTTCCATGTGTCACAGCTCCGCCGTTGCTTCAAGGATCCAATCCGAGCTGTGGATCATGAAGTGCTCGAATTGCAGCAAGACCTCTCCTATAAGGAGCATCCGGTCCGCATTCTCGACCAAGCTGAACGCCGCACACGTCAGAAGGCGATCAAGTTTCTCAAAGTCCAGTGGTCGCACCATTCTGAAGATGAGCCCACTTGGGAACGAGAGGATCGTCTGCGCGAAGAATACCCCGCACTGTTTCCTTCTACCTCCTAAATCTCGGGACGAGATTTCCTGTAGTGGAGGAGATTTGTAACACCCTGGGAATCATGCTACAGTAACTCCCTGTGATTAAGCTAATCATGTTGCTAAACAGGGCTTGATCACATTTGAATCACCTTCCTTTTCTAACTCCTAGTTCAAACTTAAATATAATTAAAGTGAAAAATAAAAGTTTTCAAGAACTCAAACAAAAATGTTCGGTGGGTGCTAAATAATACACTGGCAATTATGGTGGAGAAAACTCCTTTTTATAAAATGCCTAAATACTTTAAATGAAATAAAACAGAAAAGGAAATAAACAAATAAAAGGAAAACAGAAAACAAAACAGAACAGAAAAAAGAGAGGAGAA